>NC_056725.1:282954028-283021966 GCF_019279795.1 Protopterus annectens
TTCTCACTAGTTAGCGACTGAAATCCTCACATCTTCCCAATGATGTGTCAGAAATACACAACACTTATGGGGGCCAGGCAAAAGTACACCCTACAAATATCTGGACATACCATCACATTAGGGAAGCTACACTCAGCTGCTAAGTATGTCACCAAGCACTGTCCAAACTACAGTCAGACTGACAGAACACTAACTAAAATCCACTATGGGAAATTACACATGTATTGGCAAATATATCAGGCACTACAGGGATGTAACAGCACAGTATAAGGACTGTATGAACAAAAACATCTCAACATGTTTGCCACTCACACACTACCCCTACATATACTGGCCCAATTCACAATGTAGTATGATGCCTGACCATGGGTTGGGACATGTCTCAGTCTGCTCCTACAAACATATACAGCCGATAGACCACCAGAAACTGGAACAGCATGCACAGCAGATAGAAAAGGATCCATAACACATACATCTACCTCCCTGCCTACACAGGCCAAATAACATTGACACATTACACTGCTACACAATCCTGACAGTCTGTCAACAATTGGAAAAACAGGTAGTCAAAAAAGCCCTTGCAGTCACGAAAAGGTTATGCTGAACGTAAGTGAGTTCGACATTAGATATATTACAGAACTACATACTTATAACAACATGCAATTTAAGGCTAACATCACAAAAGACCAGGAAATGGCCTTACATACATTGCGCAATGCTCCATTAAGAGTTATTAAGCCAGACAAAGGAGGAGGCTTAGTTATTTTTGACACTTTTGACTACAATAAAAGAATGAATGTAGTACTAGATGGACCAGCTTACACAAAGTCGTCTTTAAATGAAATGAACACTGCTTATACTAGAATTAGGGGTTATTACAGAGACTTGTTTATAGGGGGGAACATTGATATTAACACTTTCAACTATATCGACATCCCCTTCCCAAAAGTCCCTGTAATTTTCGGAATCCCTAAGATACATAAAGACCAGAACAGCCTCCCTATGAGGGCATTAACAGATAGTCGTGGTAGTATGACTTACTCAAGTGCAAAATTAGTAGATAATATTCTACAGAAATACTTAAAATTTGTTCCGCAAGTATGCAAGGACTCCTGGTCTTTTTTGAATACTATTAACAACTTAGAATTTGATGCTAAATTAAATTTTCTAACAGTAGATGTAGTGGACTTATACACTTCTATGCCACATGATGAGACTGTTGAATGGTTGGCATTAATGATGGAAAACTTGAAAGCTACTAAAGCAGAAATTAACCTAGTCACAGAACTATTAGACATCATCTTGTCATCAAACTTCTTTATGTTCAATAAAGAGTACTACCTTCAGAAACAAGGCATCGCAATGGGTTCACCGTGCGGTGCAAGTGTAGCAAACTTATTTGTAGCTTATTGGGAGAATGAATATGTGCTCAACAATGTTGATCTGCGATCACGTATTAAATACTACACGAGATTCCTCGACAACATCTTCATTTTGTATAATGGAAACGAGGAGGAAGCTACTTGTATGATTGACTACTTCAACTCATCTACACACTTTTTTAATTTTATACATCACTTTAACACCGATCTAATTGATTACCTTGATGTAAAATTAAGTAAGGATAGAGGGGAGGGTGTATATTTATCAACTATATTCAGAAAACCCACCTATTGTAACTCTTTCTTGCATTACAACAGTGCCCACCCATTCAAACAAAAGCATTCTATAGTGAAAGGACAGTTTATTAGGGCTGCGAGAATGTGTTCTTCCTCTGTATCATTTTATGCAGAGTGTCAGTTGTTAAAGGAAATGTTTATTAACCGAAATTATCTAATACCTATGGTAGATAACTTGTATAAAGAAGTTGAACGCAAAAGACTAGATGGAACTTACTTGCCTTTGCTTTCTAATAGCAAAGCAATTCTTGAGCGATCTATTGACGTTGAAGTTGAGATATCTAACCTTAACTCGACTATTCTAAATTACTCATGTACTATACTTGATAAACCAGTTAAGAGGTATGATATCAGTTTCATTACAACTTTTAATATGGATTCTGAGCATATTAGATCTATTTTGATTAAGAACTGGCAACTTATTAAGAATAACCTCAAACTGGAAGAAAAACTTGGTGTTTCCCCTATATTTGTTTACAAGAAGGGGAACAACCTTAAGACGCTACTAGAAAGGAGACATGATACTTTTTCCTTTTCAAGACTAAAAGGAACATTCCCGTGTGGCACATGTAAATGGTGTAACTATGTAAAATCTGCTAACTCTTTCACCATTAGAGATAAGAAATACTATATTAACTTTACATTTAATTGTGAGTTAAAGTCCACAGTGTACTTAGCTACTTGTGACTGCTGTCCAGCTTTCTACGTAGGAAAGACTGATCGAAGACTACGAGAAAGACTATATGAGCATATATATGCCATAAGGAAAAACAAAGAAGATAATGAACTAGCCAAACATATAACACTCTTCCCAGGACATAGTTTCCATTTTTTAGTGACTGACCACATCCCTGTAGATGTAAGAGGAGGTCCTGTCGCTTTAAAACTAGAAGTCAGAGAACTTGAGTGGCAACTCACTTTAAATGCGTTCTCTAGACCTGGATTAAACGAGAACTATAATATAACTTGCGTATTGAAATTAAAAAGTTCTCAGAGGTAAAAAATTTTTGTTTTTAGTGTAACAGTAACTAAAATATAAACATACATCCCTTTTAAAATAAATAGTTTAATAATACCTTTTTTATGGAATGAAAAAGTTAATTTGAGCATCGATGCTAATTTTAATTTTAAGTTTGATGGACCATGGACCACATCAATCTAGATAGTAATCCATGGGACATGTTTTTTAAAATATGACAGGACATTTTTATAAAAAAAACATTTTGATTTCCACTGGGTTATCTTGCCTAATAATATTATTGTAGGGTGCACTTATTTATGTTTTAATACATAATGTGTTTGTAATTTAAACAGTTAAATGTATATATTAATAATACTTTGTAAATGCTTACTTATATCTCTATTTATATATTTATTTAAAATGGTGCTTAGAGATCAATGTAGAAAAGCATTTTAAAACTCTGCATACCTTAACTGCCAAATGCGAAGGAATGCTAAACTAATTGAAGCTATCATGATTGTTCAATGAACTGTTTTGGCACCATTCAATGTTTAAAAGAAGGGTGTCTTTGTTAATTAGTTTTTTCTGATGAAGTTGCTGTCAAACAGCAACGGAAACGTTTGTGGATTTAAAAATAAACTTACGTTCAGCATAATCTTTTTGTGACTGCAAGGGCTTTTTTGACTACCTGTTTTTCCAATACTAGTTTATCTTTCGTGTACTTGAGTCTGTCAACAATTGCCAGAAATACACAGACCTCTCAACTGTTCAGAGTCCCACAGAATGTCCAGGCTTTGTCCTCATATATAAGGCCTCTTACACATATCATGTCTGGCAGTCTGATACATCACTGGGATGGTATCAGGAATGAAGGCACTAAATAATTATATGCCCTACCGATCACCCTCTGACTGCATGACATCTGGACAAAGCCTGATATACTTGAGGGACAGAGGCCCAAAAACAGGGGCATATGTGAAATATTGCTGTTATAAAGTGAGACAGTTGCTGGTGTAACACAGTTTGTTGTAACATATCTTTTCTGAAGGGATATGTAGTCAGGAACACAAATGGATGATACCATTTGCTGAATGCAATCCCCACAGTATGCTACTTATTTTCCAGAGACAAAATACGTATGAGAAACACACCAAACATGAGAGTTCAAAATCTGGCTATGCTGTGGACAGCCCTACAGTTGAGAGTTATGTCAACCATATAACACTGTCAGACTTAAAATCACACAGAAAAGCCATGTCCACATAAACCCTGTTAAACTAGCATTAATTCAATTGTATAACAGCAATACTTACATTCTGTCCTTATGTCTGGAACATTCTCCCCAAGACTGTTGGGCTATCTCCACAGTTTTCATTGCAGAAGGTATTTCCAACTACCCTCTGTGATGCTGTTGTTCACACACCTCCATGAAGTCCTCCTCACAGGCAAGGAAAAGGGCCAATGCCCACATGAAGTACTCAATTATAGGAGTGCATTGCCATGCCATTGGATATAGGAATAACACCACAGCTGTTCTGCATGCAATGAGCAAGTGGGGGACACCAGCTGGTGGCGCAGGCCATCAACTGCTCATGAGCATTACCTACAAAAGGCAAGCTGCTACCTACACCTGGGAGAGAGAGAAAGACACACACACACACACACACACACACACACACACACACACACACACACACACACACACACACACACACACACACACACACACACACACACACCAAGAAAACAAGCTACACATAGTAGAATAAAACCAACCATACTTGGAAAAAAAGGTTTGTCAAACAAGCAAGCATGTGATAGAATGCTGTAGGGGATATGTTATAATGGGAAATAGGAAGTTCAACAAATATGTCTCAACAGGACTTGCTGTACTGATATATTGCTGATCAAAACATATGGCCCTAGCAACTGGGTCTGTTTGCAGTGACATAGATCACATATCAGGCCCCTGAGTCACCCCTGGAAAGGATGGCTCACATATGACTACTACTGGAGCATGTGTTGAACAATACTGACTGTGACACTGCTAGGCCAGCTAATGGGATGTCGTAGATATCCATATGTTAATTGTGAATGCAACTATGATATACATGTATGTCACATAAATGTGAGAGACCTATACAGGGTGTTTGCATAGTGAAATACCATTGCAGATGTGTGTGTGTTGAACTGCATGTGATATACTGAGCTCATACCATTTAACTGTCCAGTGTTGTGCACACTGACCATAAGTGTGCCTCATATTTGTAGTCATGTACTCACAGAGTTGTGTTATGTATGGCAAATCATTGGCAACCTGTGAATACTGACATTGCAGCATCTCCTTCCCTTTCTTTTGGCTGTTCCCGTTAGGGGTTGCCACAGTGGATTATCTTCTCCATTTACTCTTGTCATCTGCATCTTGCTCTGTCACACCAACTACCTGCATGTCCTCTATCACCACATCCATACACCTTATTTTAGGCCTTCCTCTTTTCCTCATACCTGTCAGCTTCTTCCTTACCATTCTTTTTCCAATATACTCATCATCTCTCCTCAGCACATGTCCAAACCAACATAATCCTGCTACTCTCTGGCTTGGTCTCCAAACTGTCCAACCTGGGCAGACCCTCTAACATACATATCCCTAATCCTGTCAACCCTCATCACACCCAGTGTAAATGTTAACATCTTTAACTCTGCCACGTCCAGCTCTGACTCCTGCCTTTTTGTCAGTGCCACTGTCTGCAACCCATATAACATAGCTGGTCTCACTACCATCTTGTAGATTTTTCCTCTCACTCTTAATGGTACCTATCTGTCACAAATCACTCCTGACACTCTTCTCCACCATCCCCATCCTGACTGTAGTTTCTTCTTCATCTCTCCCCTACATGCGTCATTACTCTGACCTGTTGATCCCAAGTATTTAAACTCATCCATCTTTGCAAACTCGACTTACTACACCCTCATCCTTCCTCTATACTCCCTCCCATTCACACACATACATATATATATATATATTCTGTCTTAGTCCTGCTGACTATCATTCCTCCCTTTTCTAAAGTATATCTCCACCTCTCCAGGGTCTCTTCAACCTGTTCCCTACTCTCACTACAGATCACAATGTCATCTGCAAACATCACAGTCAATGGGGATGCCTGCCTGATCTTGTCTGTCAACTTGTCCATCACCACTGCAAATAAGAAAGGGCTCAGAGCTGAACCCTGATGCAATCCCACCTCCACCATAAACGAACATGTCACTCCCACCACAGAACTGACTGCTGTCACGCTACCCTTGTACATATCCTGTAGCACTATTTCTGATTCCTCCACCACTCCTGACTTCTTCATACAATACCACAACTCCTCTATAGGCACACTGTCATATGCTTTCTCTAAGTTCACAATGACACAACGCAACTCCTTCCAGCCTTCTCCATACCTTTCCATCAACTCTCTCAGAGCAAATGTTGCATTTGTACTGCTCTTTCCTGGAATGAAACCATTCTGAAGATCACTAATCCTCACCTCCCTTCTTAACCTAGCTTTCACTACTCTTTCCCGTAAGTTCATGCTATGACTGATCAGTTTTATCCCTCTGTAGTTACTACAGCTCCACACATCACCCTTATTCTTATAACTGGTAATCAAACACTTTTTCTCCACCCGGCATGTATTCTCTCATGTTCCAAGATTAGCAAACTGGCAAAAACACGAAAAAAGCAGACCCAAAAAAAAAAAAAACGTAGTGAAAGCCAACAAGTAATCCAAGCAGGCTGGAGTCCAAAAACAGAAAAAGTTTACTTAACGCAAGTTTATTTAAAACAGCAAGCGTTTTCGCTACTGTGAAACAATAGCTTCTTCAGAGTTATACAAGTGAGCGCCAAAATTCAAACTGATTTTAATAGTAAAGTGATGTCATACAAAGACATCACTTCCGAATTTTTTTAAAAAATAACATGTAAACAAGACAAGTACATGGTTAAGTGCTTACCAAGCCAGAAATACCAAGAATTTTAAACTCATCTATGGGTTAGTCAAAAAGATTGTCCCACTACAGTTAAAGCATTCAAACATTTTAAAATCAATGTTTAGAAGTCATTTAAAAGGACCTTAAAAATACTGACAAATTGTTCATGCAAACACAATTGCAAGTCCACTGACTCTAAAAGGGTAAGACCATAAAGTGCAAAAACATTGTATATGTTGTGTAAGCTAATACAAAAAACTAAGCAACGCAGAAAACTATGTTCTTTAGCTACGAAGAATGGCCAATTGTATTGTCTGCCCTGCTTTTTATGTTGGGTTAACAACCAGAAGACTAAAAGATCGTATATACAACCATACGTATGACATACGCAAATCTAAAGACACCAATGCCCTTGCCAGGCATATTCAGCAATATTCTAACCATGACTTTAGGTTTAGGGTTTTACAGACCTTACAGAAGAGCAACAGATTGGGTGATAATACCAACCATCTAGCTAAATTAGAATTAGAATGGATCTTTAAAACAGGAGCGCACAGAGATCCAGGTATTAACAATTATATTTCTCTGAGGCCCATATTGAAGTCATAGAATATATATTTAATGAAATAATGATTATTTTGAATATATTTTGCCTGTTTGATTGATTTGTTAAAAAGCTAATATTAGAACCACAATAAGTTACTAACTGATAGATTATTCTCTTGTTTAACTAGACATTTTTTTGCAACTTAGGCATGTCAGGTACAGATCCACAATACACACACAATTTATGTTTATAACAAAGTGCTTTTACATCAAGACTGGCATGAAGTGCTAAGCATTAGTTTTACACAGGCCTGACTATTGAACCTAATATGTCTTTATATAAATTAAATAATTCCAACAATATATTTGATGATATTTAGTATATGAGCTAGTGTATGAATGTGATAAAATTCCATTTTAAAGTATGAGTTATACAAGTTGGCCAGTTAGTGTATTCTTTTACAACAAACAGAGTAAGGGTTTTTTAAATTTAGATGATAAAAGTATTCATAACCTAGAAACATGAAACATTTGGGAAACTTATGGTTAGTTAATATATTGTACTTATCAGTACGGTAATTTAACAATTTTAATTTAGTTCATAACCAGAACTCTTTGACATGTCTAGTTTTTTGTCTTGAGTGAGGCTTAATGAGATAACAGTGTTTTGGTGGAGAATAACTAATTGTAGTTTTCCAATGAATAGTATAATAAGTTATGAGCTGTAAGATTTTCTAGAAATCACGTAAGATTTAATTTTGGTACAGTTTCAGTTTCCAACACTAGTTTAAATCTATGACAATATATATTTTGGGACATATGGGATGTCTGAAATACAATAGGATTATGTATGTATACTATATTTAGATACCTGACTCTTCAGAGTATTGAAATTAAATATAATTTAGTTTTAGTACAATAATTTTCAATATGTTTTTTAGCCTGTGAAATATTTCCTTTCTATATATATTTTTTAATATAAAGTTAAGGTTCATGTAGTACAAGATGCCAACATGAATCATAATAAGAGCTACAATTGTAATTAGGGTTGAAGTATGGCTTGAATATTGCCTAACTAATTGTTTAAAAGGGTGACTTTTAAACTAAGAAACAGAAGGTTTTGGCATTTAATATGAATTTACACCTGAACGAATGCAGGTTTCTAAACCACGGATATACATTTCTGAATTGGCGCGGATTTCTGCTAGAATCTGCAGCTGTTTTTTCAGCGTTAAAAAAATCATTGTAAATAGCAGCAGAGTGAGTCTACTATTATATAATTGTGCACAAGATATTTAAGAAGCAAAAAGTGGAGCATTGAGTGACATTGTTTGCAAGTTTTAAGAGTTGAACTAAGCACCGACACAGAGCAACGTTTTGAGACGTAGCTTATTTGAGCTCCCTTAGCGTTAATTTTAAATAATCAAAGCTACGTATGCAGCATATTATTGCTGTTTCAATACAGTGCTTGATTCCAAGGGGATTAATTCCTATTCTATTTTATTTCACCAAATGTAAAATCTCATGCTCTTGAATATATATGACACTTCCAATATATATTTGGCATTACACCCTTGTCAAATGAACAACCATCTGCCTTTTAACAAAGTAATTTGGATTTACGGAGGGACAATGCAGTCATGGTTCATCAGCCTGCATTTAGCACAACCCTAGAGTAATGTTTTGGAAGGAAGTGAACGGAAGTTTTTTATTATTGATTATTCAACAAATCAAGAATTAGGAACAGAACATTCTGCTTTGATTTAGAGCAGAGACAACTTTAAGGCAACTCGTTCATAATATATTTATTTTTACGCTCCTAGAAACACTAGCAATCAGGAGTTTTTAGAATATTAAGGCTTATAAACTAGATGTGAATGTGCTGAAGAACTGCTTGTTTTTAATAATGTATTTTTAAATTGAAAGGTTTTGCACATTTCTATGTCATCTGCTATACAAACAGCAGTCACACCCTTATTTAATTGTATGCCTCATTGTGTAATGGTTGAATTTTACCTCCTAATTGGTAGCAAGCTGCTATTGGCTGTTGATGACTATTTGAACAGTGAAACTTCTTAGTTTAATTGTGATCTGAGGAAGCGTGCCATGTGCACGCGAAAGCGCTTATGCCTTTATTCTTCATGTTTTTATGCTGATTTATGAATAAAAGAAGATTGTGCTCTTACTTCTCGTGGTGTGTCCTGAGGTTTTCGTTTGGATACTTTCAAATATATGAAGGTCAGGGTGCAAGGGTGGATTAAAAGTACTGGATAATTTTAAAATGGAAGGCACGTGTAAACCAGTGTTAAAAAACAAAAGGTCTAAATTTAACTTGCGCACAAAACATTTAAGATCAATTATAGTTTTGGCCAAGTTACAATGTTGACTAGGTACAAATGTATTACCATAAGCAAGTAGGTCAATCAACTCAGAATCTAGGTTGATACTTGAAAAATTATAAATTTTAAAATCACCTTTACTGTTAAGTACAATGTTTAAGTGAGTGTTATCTAAATGTTCAAAGTTGTCATTAGGACATAGTTCTAATAATGGTTCCAGTTCCTGTTGTTGTTGCCTGGACGTCGGTTGTTGCGGGGTCCTAAAAAATCGCCTCTATTACGGTTATTGTTGTTAAGATTACCTTCTCCCATCTGGTGGGGAGTCTGGTTAGATCTGTTATAGTTGTTCGCTCTAATCCTATTACTTCGTCGAGGGGCTTGAACAGACACTTCCTCAGTGTTCTCATCAAAAGTGTCTAAATTAGGGTCGATCAGAGGACCAGGCTGTCCTACATTATTGTGAGATGGTAAAATAATAGACTTGGGGTCTGAAGAGTTATTAACAGGTTGCAGTTTTGGATAAGCTTTGTCCTTTTGGTAGGTTAATCTGTCCCTAGTCAGTTTCTTGGCATTTCTGGCTTGGTAAGCACTTAACCATGTACTTGTTGTCTTGTTTACATGTTATTTTTTAAAAAAATTCGGAAGTGATGTCTTTGTATGACATCACTTTACTTTTAAAAGCAGTTTGAATTTTGGCGCTCACTTGCTCACAGTAGCGAAAATGCTTGCTGTTTTAAATAAACTTGCGTTAAGTAAACTTTTTCCGTTTTTGGACTCCAGTCTGCTTGGATTACTTGTTGGCTTTCACTACGTTTTATTTTCCAAGATTACATTAAACAATCTGGTTAAAAAGGCCACTGACATTTCTCTTAAACAACTCCATGCTTCCACATGTATGTCATCTGGAACAACAGCCCTTTCATTCTTAATCCTCTTCATAGCTATCCTCACTTCCTCCTTGCTAATCTGTTGCACTTCCTGATTCACCATACCCACATCATCCAACCTACTTCCTCCTATTCTCTTCATTCAACAGCCCCTCAACGTACTGTTTCCATCTGCTCAACACACTCTCCTCACTTGTGAGGACATTTCCCCCATTATCCTTTATCACCCTTATCTGCTGCACATCCTTCCTAGCTTGGTCCCTCTGTCTAGCCAATTGGTACAGGTCTTATACTCCATCCTTAGAGTCCAACCTTTCATACGACTCTTCATACGCCTCATCTTTAGCCTTTGCCACCTCTCTCTTTGCCATTTAGTTCATGTCCTTATACTCCTATTTACTTTCTTCATCTCTCTGACAATCCCACTTCTTCACCAACCTCTTTCTCTGTATACTCCCTGTACTTCCTCATTCCACCACCAGGTCCCCTTGTCCTCCTTCCTCTGTCCAGATGTCACACCAAGCACATTTCTAGTCAAGCAAATAGGAACACGAAAACTGCTCCAAGGACCAGGCAACACAACCAGATGTATATGAAGTAATTTATTCACAGTCACTGACTAAGCGCTTTCACCAACAATTGGCTTCTTCAGAGTCTGACTCTGAAGAAGCCAATTGTTGGTGAAAGCGCTTAGTCCTGGTCCTTGGAGCAGTTTTCGTGTTCCTATTTGCTACACTTGTGCCCTGTGTTGGGACTCTTGTTGATTTGGTTACATTTCTAGTCAACTCCCTTACTAGCTGTGCTGCAGTTATCCAGATATTCTTTAACTCTTCACTGCCAGCCACTGCCTGTCTTAACTCTTCACTGAACTCAGCCTCACAATCACCCTTTTTCAGTTTCCACCATTTAATCCTGGGTGCTGCCCTCACACTCCTCCTTCTCTTCTTGATCAACAATGTCATCCCACAGACCAACAATCCATGCTGCCTAACTACACTTTCCCCTGTCATCAATTTACAGTCTCAAATCTCCTTCAAACAGGCCCTCCTGCATAGGAGATAATCCACCTGTGTGCATATTCCTCCACTCTTTTATTTCACCCTATGATCCTCTGTCTTGTTAAACATGTATTCACCACAGCCATGTCCATCCTTTTTGCAAACTCCACCACCATCTCACCTTCTGCATTCCTTTGCTTAACACCATACCCATCCATCACTTCCACATCCCCTCTGTTCCCTTCACCAACATGCACATTGAAAGCTGCTATAATCACTACTCCCTCACCCTTGGGTACAGTTATCACCACATCATCCAACTCACTCCAAGTTTTTTCTGTCTCATCCATTGCACATGAAACTAGCAGAGCATATGCACTAACAACAGTCATCACTGCACCATCAATGTCCATTTTCATTAACATCACTCTATCCAACACTCTTTTCACCTCCAGAAACACCCTTGTCATACTGTTCCTTCAGGATAACCCCTACACCATTTCTCCTCCCATCCACACCATGATAGAACTATTTGGACCCAATTCCGATACACCTAGCCTTATGCCCCTTCCATCTGGTCTTTAGCACACACAATATATCAACCTTCCATCTGTCCATCATATCAGCTGGCTCTGTCTCCATACCAGTCATACTGCCAACATTAAAAGTTCCTACCCTAACTAACACACTTCTAGCCTTTCTCCTCTCTTCCTGCCATATGAGCATCGACATCCTCCAGGGTATGTCTGTGAATGCAAAGGCTACTGTGCTATCAAATGACTTAAGTGCGTTACAGCAATATTAAGAAAGTGTCACTAATTTTGGCCCATCACCCCTCCCCCCCATGCATGTGTGGTGTACTCCAGATGTCCTGCTCTAACAGGTTGAGAGGAATGACTGAGCAGCAAGAGTGTAAATACAGTGTGCCATGCTGACATAGAACAGAAATGTATATCAGGTATTACCTGTGCACATCTATGTATGAGTAAGTGTACCTGGCTGCCTCATAACGACAGACATGAGATGTAAACTGTCAGGTAAATAAGTTGTACATGTACACGTGTAATCTCAGTTTCTATGCATCAAAGTAAGAATACTACAGCTACTGGCTGTTGCATTGCCCTGACACAGACATGGGTACTAGAATAAGCATGATTATCAGGTTGAAATTTCAGAGATTTTCAACTGTGTTAAGACCTTGTGTCCATGCCTACTATAAACAGCCATATGACCATGACATAGCTGTATGGACTCAGCAATACCTTACCTGTAAAACCTGTGTCCACCAAAGTAGATTAATCCCATTTTCTGGACAGCAGCAATACACAAACCTATAAACAAAGACATTGGCAACCTTCAAACACTGGACCCCACCCAGTTTGGGTTCGTGAAGGGCCGATCTTGTCTCCTGAACTTGATTGTCTTCTTCAAATTAGTCTCCAGAGCTGTGGGTGAGGGTAAGGCAGTCCACACAGCCTATCTGGACCTTGCAAAGGCCTTCAACACCATCCTGCACTCTGGAATCATAGATAAACTTACTAAGCTGGGCATTAATCCCTACATCACTCAATGGGTTGCCAACTGGCTTACTGACAGAACCCACACTGTAAAAATAGCTGACTCCAAATCCAGCTCCAGACAAGTGACAACTGGAGTACCTCAGGGTTCAGTCCTGGGACCACTCTTATTTAGCATCTACTTCTCTGAAGTACAGGCCAACACTAAGGAACTCTGGCTAACAAAGTTTGCAGATGACTACAAACTGGGAGCCATTATTGAATCCCCATATGATGTGGATATTCTACAAAAGGGCCTTACAGAAACAGATGCCTGGTGCCAGAGCCATGGGCCCAAGCTCAAAGCCAAGAAATGTATAGTTATCCCCTTTGGGAAAAAAACATGTACCCATGAATTACCACATAGGTGGCAGTACACTAAACACTGAAAGTGTGATAAGAGACTTAGGGACACAGGTGGAAATGGTCTCACCTTCGATAACCGCATCGCCACAACAGTCAGGAAATCCTTCTATGTGGCACACCTCATCACTAAGGGCTTTTCATCCATAAAAAGGAGGTCATTTTTCCCACTGTACTCATCCCTCATTAGACCCATTATAGAATACAAAGCCCCCCCCCCCCACTTTTGGTATGTACCTCTCAAGACATCTGCAACAACTGGAAAGGCCACAGAAATACCTGACTAAAAGAATCACAGGCCTAAAGCAGATGCCCTATGCTGACCATCTAAAAAAACTCCAGCTATACTCTGCCACATATCGTCTACTCAGAGGTGATCTCTGCTTAACATACAAGGCCATGTCAAACCCAGAGCTGTTGGACATGCTACACTTAAAGAAATTCCAATCCCTCAGAGCCACACACTCCAGAGATCTAAACCTTGTCATCACAATGAACAAAACATGCTAGAGGGATAGGTTCCTGACCCAGAGACTCCCCAGACTCTGGAATAGACTGCCCATACATGTCAAGCTGAGTGACTCTTTGGCCCTCTTCAAAAGGAACCTTGACAATTGGATGGGAGATAGGAAATTCACCCTGGGGATCACGTAAGTCACCCTGCTAGACAGGGGTCTAGGGAAGTAAATCTTGTGGGAAGAAATAGCCAGGGAATTGTTATGGCTAGGCTTGTATAGGCCCTGGGGCTGATAGACTAGTACCAACCTATGAACCTATGAAACTATAATTTGTCACTATGTCAGCTGTACAGGTCAGAGTAGGAGCAGGCCCCAACTTGGCAGCAAGTCAACCTTTGTCTGAACAAGCATATAAGGACCCAGGTAAATTACTGTAAGGCTAACTATGAGTATAAATTGGACACATCCACCAAGAGCAATCACAAGGCCATCTTCTCATATGTCTGCAATCTCAGAGATGACAACTCAACCCATCCTGTAATGGTGGCCAATCACACCACATACACACACACCATAGCTATAGGAAAACTGATGTAGACAGGTTTAGGGTAAACATCACTCCCCCCGGCTCACCATCAGTGTAGTTGGATATGCACAGCACCCACACCCCACCCCTCATCATCAGGGAGCAGGTGCATACTGCCTAATCAAAGTCAACAAAAGCAAGTCTCCATGGGACCTGAGAACATTTCTGTCTGCATCCTACATGAACCCAGGCACATGCTTGTAGCTCCATTACACACTGTATGCAAACAAAGCCTGAGCACCATTGTCATCCCATCTGCAAGGTAAACAGTGACTGTCATCCCTCTACACAAACATGAATGATGAATGGTGGTTTATTCAATGTACTGGCCCTCATTGGGGAGAACAGAACACATCAGAACCAGGAGTGCAATACAGGTTCATACTGTGCTGACAGATGACAGGGGTATGATGTGGTTGTAAGTGATGGCTAATGATAGGCAATATTGATGTTCTGGCTCTGTAAATAACTCTGGGCAATGTCTGAGGTCCTGTGATGTGTTTCCCTGTTTATGTCTTCCAGGTGCTATGCAGGGTCAGCCGGCGTACACTGATGAGGAAAATGCAGCCATTACAGAATCAATACTACAGCACCATGCGGTGCTGTTTAGCCGGAGCTGACAAAATCAGTGGGAGTGGACTGCCCTATGGGATGACCTTCTCCACAGAGTAAACACCTTCGGCCAACATGGCTGCACATATGATCAGGGCAGGCATCGAGCAGCTGATCTGATACCTCATGCCTGGCAAAAGGCTGCTGCCATGGCCAGGGACCATTCTGCCACAGGTGGGGGTCCTACTAATAAAGAAGAACTCTGGTTCAGCGAGCTACTGTAAAATCCACAAGAATAGTGAAACGAAACTATGAAATCCACTTGTATCGTGAAGCAAAACTGTTCAAAAGTCCACAAGTGTAACAACACAAAGCTGTAGAAAATCCATGGGTTTATTAAAAAAATAACTGTTGAAAGCGGTTTTCGTTTGCCTAACTGGCAAACTTCATCAGAAACATCTTCAAAATGAGCAAAGTAATCAATTTATACAGACAGCTGGTTAACATTAACCAATTGTGACACATTAACGTTGACAAATTTAAAGGCACCCTGATATAAAAGAACAGCAACTTTATACAATAGACAGCAATTTACTAATCTGTAAGGCTAACTTTAAAACTCTAGACTAACTAGCAGATGGCAACAAAATACAATAGATGACTATCACTAGATAACCTACTTAAGAAGAAGTTGAGATTTTACCTCCTTAAACTTTTTAATTTTAATATACTACTAATAGAACAAGTATTATATAAACCAGGTGGATTATAGGTGTTCAGCCTGACCTGCCAAGTTAGTTTCAGTTGTTCTAATTTTAGGGGTCTAGGACCACCCCTACTATCATACTTAACTTGGTTTATAATGATAAACTTGAAAGCATGTTCTTGGTTGTTAGAAATATGCTTAGCTAAAGCGTTCTCTATTCTATGTTTATTAATCGCATATTGATGTTCATATATCCCGTCGCTGAGCCTCCCCTATGTTTTTCCTATATAGAAAACAAGACAAAGTTTACACTTAGCTAAATAGACTACAAAACTGGAATTACAATTAAATTTGTCCTTAAGTTTATATTCTGTACCACACATATTAAAATTAAAATTATTGGTAACATCCACGTATTTACAATAATTACAGCTTTCACACTTGTTCATACCATTACAATGGACAGTTAAAATACCTTGTTGCTCTAAGAGGGTCTTTAGATTCTTCCCTCTTCTGAAGGTCACCCTAGGGAAATCACCTATTTTAGTATGTATATTTCAATTAGTTTTAAATAGTTCCCAATCCTTCTGTAGTATTCTAATACATGAATAACTATGCATAGTGTAGGTGGTGATAAAGCTTAACTGGGTGTCTTTCCTTTCACTAGTCTGAGTAGTAGGACTTCCCACCAGGTTCTCAACTACATAGCTACAGTTACCAGGCAGAGAAGTTGATCAACTTCTAACATTTAAAAGTGACATATACACTTTGTCTGCTCTCTTTGCCTTAACTTCTTTGATAACGTCATCCAAATGCGGTTCAGGGTAACCACGATGTATGAACATTCTTTTCAGGAGGGAACATTCTTCAAAAAAATCTTGATCCAGACTTATTATTCTTGAAGCCCTCACTAATTAGCCTTTTATAACTGACCTCTTTTGATAAAAAGGATGGCTACTACAGAAATGGAGGAACGTGTTTGAATATGTACTTTTCCTATATATCTTTGCTACAAAGCTAGCTAAATCATAGTTTTTTACCAGCCAGATATCTAAGTACGCTGTAGCATCTGTGTTGAATGTAGATGTAAATTGTAGGAAATGCGTAGTACTATTAAAATAGTCCAACACATTCCTACTAACACGTTCATCTCCATTAATTAAAATGAAGATGTCATCAAGGTAGTGTGTATAGAAGACAAGGGAATCATGAATCGTGTCATTCTTGAACACATATTCCGATTCCCAGTATGCCATAACAAGGTTTGCAATACTAGCTCCGCAAGGTGACCCCGTCGCTACCCCCAATTTTTGAAGGTAGAATTGGGCCTGGAACATAAGAAAATTGTTAGATAATACTAAATCAATAAGTTCCGTAACCAAACTAATCTCTGCAACTGTAGCTTTGTTTTTCTTAAGCATTAGATCTACCCATTCTATAGCAATATTCTGGGGAATGCAAGTGTATAAATCTCTCACATCAATAGTAAGAAAATTAAAGTCCACGTTAAATTTAAGGGCCTCAATCTTCTTCAAAAATGTCCATGAGTCCTTACAAATTTGGTTGTCATAAACTAGATATTTCTGCAAAATTGCATCAACTACTTTAGCACAAGAGTATGAAGGTGAACCTCGACTATCAACTAATGGTCTCAATGGAGGATTTTCCATACTCTTGTGTATCTTAGGGATGCCAAAAATGAACGGACACTTAGGGTAAGATGTTGACAAGTAATTATATATTCTCTGTTCAATTCTGCCTTCAATATACATATCCTCAATGTAGTTTTTAATTAAGCTGTATGCCTTGTTCACCTCTGAACGTGAACTCACTTCACACGAACTAGTATTCAGTAATACGTTCATACGATCTTGATAATCAACGTTGTCAAACACAACTAAACCCCCATCCTTGTCCGGTTTGCAAAAACGTAAACCCTGTGACTTGATGTATTGCAGATATTCGCGTTCTTCCTTACTCATATTGTGAGAAGCCTTATGCTTGCATACGTCTTTTACAACATGTCTAATATCCAGTTCACAAAGTTGTTCGAAAATTTGCAACACCGGATGCAAAGGGGGGTTAAACGTACTAGGTATATAAAACTTATCAGAATCAACAGAGTTTAAAACATTACCCATAACTAAATTAAAATTCAACTTCCTAGTGAAAGTTTTGATGTCAATAATAGTGTTAACTACGTTCATTGGTTGGGATGGAGCAAAAGTAAGGCCTTTAGACAGAAATTCTACAATCTCTGGACAGAACTCAGTGGATGAGAAATTATACAGTTTGAAGTCCCCTGCTTTATTCATAACAACAACTGGATATTGGTGGCCATCTCGATTGTCTAAAGTAGTTAGATAGTCAATATCCAGTTGTTGTTTATCCTGCATACCCAACATAGAACCTGTTAGTTCATTATTGGACAAAAATGCTACATCAGACAGTTTGAAATGATGGTATTGGGTACAATCATTTAAGTCCTGTTCTTGTTGGATTTTTGCTTGTCCCTGTATTGGTTCAGTTGGATGTTCTTCTGTTTTGGCCTGGCTCCCGTAAAGGGACCATGCCAAAAATTCTGCTGTTGCTGGGTGTAGACGTTGCTACTATGGCCCTGGTGGGAACTCCGTAGTCTCTCACTCCATCGAGCCTCACCTTGGTCAACAGGAATATTATTGTCATTGGTTATACTGTGATTATTGTTAACCATGGTGTCCCTTCTATCCTCATTAGAATAAGACACAGCATTAGGATCTTCACCGTAGTTGTTACTGACAGAATTATTACCAGAAAACTTAGATGTCTGACCAGGAGTGACATGACTTTTTCTCCAGACCTGAGCAGGCAAAGGATCAGGGTATGCGGTACCTAAATTGTACACTTTACTGTCCTTTTCAAGTTTCTTAAGTTTATTCATCTTCAATTTTGTCATATACTGGTCGATACTTGTAAACACTCGACCATATTCATATTTATATCTACAAAACTCAGGGTCGAGTTGGATACTTTTATCAAGATCAGTTACTAGATCAGATAAATCATCGACCCACAAACTGTAATGTTTAACCATTAGTTCAAGTAGTTCAAATCCTTGATGGTCGAACAGCTTAATTAGGTCATTATGGAATACAGAATTAGCCTCTAGACCTGTGGGGTATGAGAGCTGCCGTAACCCTTTCGGCACCACCCTCCGTGTTAAGCATTTACGGAAGTATGTGATTTCTAGTTGTAATTTTCTTAATTTAATTAAATATGCATCAAAAGTTTTAAGTTTTGATACTATGTTGTCTGAAAATAAATTACCTTGATCTAAAACTTGGCTGTTATTTTCAGATCGAAGCTCTCCCGATAAAGTAAAACCATCCGCTAGCCATGAAGCCAATGATGGACAGCCACTGAAACTCTCAGTTCTGTTCGATGCCATTACACCTAATTGTCCTAAGTGTGGAGTTTGCAAATGGTTGTTGTGTTGGCTTACCATAACCGGTGCTAAAAAATTAGACCTACTTGCTTCCTCTGGACGTACTCCAACACTTGAAGCCAAATTAAGAATTGTTGTCACTGGACCCAACACTTCATGAGGTGTTACAATGTTAGGTACTCCACTGGTGACTCGTGGTGTACTCTCCACAGTATCCTGTGATTCGGTTGCTTGGTCCAGTATTCGAATCACCAGGTCATTAGGCAGCCCTCTTGGGTTCACTGAAGAGTTATTACCAACCAAGTTCTCTTGTGTGGCCATTCTCACCTCCGTACAGTCACTATTAACAGGAGAATGATGTTGTTGTGCTGTCACAGGTGCTAAAGTTAAAGACTGGCAGATTTCCCCTTGATCCTTGTCAAGCTGGTCCAGTCTCTTAAAAATAAAGTCGATCTTTCCAAATAACATATCCAACATACTATTAAAAACCGCGCTCTGATTAGAGTCTAATGAAACATCAGTAAGGTTGACAGCATTACCATTAGTAACGCTAGCATCAGGTCTTAATATCGCCGGTGTTTCATGTGGATTAAACGAACTTGAGCTAGCAGCCGAACCCGAAGCCATAATAAACAAGGAACATGAAAACAGCAGTCTAACTAATAAAGAACTCTGGTTCAGCAAGCTACTGTAAAATCCACAAGAATAGTGAAACAAAATTATGAAATCCACTAGTATCGTGAAGCAAAACTGTTCAAAAGTCCAGAAGTGTAACAACACAAAGCTATAGAAAATCCACGGGTTTATTAAAAAATAACTGTTTAAAGCGCTTTTTGTTTGCCTAACCGGCAAACTTCATCAGAAACATCTTCAAAATGAGCAAAGTCATTAATTTATACAGACAGCTGGTTAACATTAACCAATTGTGACACATTAACATTGACAAGTTTAAAGGCACCCTGATATAAAAGAACAGCAACTCTATACAATAGACAACAATTTACTAATCTGTAAGGCTAACTTTAACACTCTAGACTAAATAGCAGATGGCAACAAAATACAATAGGTGACTATCACTAGATAACCTACTTAAGAAGAAGTCGAGATTTTACTTCCTTAAACTTTTTAATTTTAATATACTACTATTAGAACAAGTATCATTTAAACCAGGTGGATTATAGGCGTTCAGACTGCCCTGCCAAGTTATTTCCAGTTCTTCTAATTTTAGGGGTCTAGGACCACCCCTACTATCATACTTAACTTTGTCTGTAATGATAAACTTGAAAGCATGTTCTTGATTGTTAGAAATATGCTTAGCTAAAGCGTTCTCTAATCTATGTTTATTAATCGCATATTGATGTTCATATATCCTGTTGCGGAGCCTACGCTCTGTTTTTTCTATATAGAAAACAGGACAAAGTTTACACCTAGCTAAATAGACTACAAAACTGGAATTACATTTAAATTTGTCCTTAAGTTTTAAGTTACAGGTGGGGGTCCTGCTACGCAAGCCCGACTTACACCAATGTAGGAGGTCCTTGCCAACCTTGGGGCAGCCTCCACAAAACAACCAACACACGAAACACCAGTCATGGAGGTGGGTGACACCCAGGCAACAGGCAAGGAGCATCCAGGTAAGCCCACAGTGCACATCAATTTAAGCATGTAGCAGTCATACTGTCTTCAGTAGAGTATCTAGATGCATATGTCAGTTCAAACTGCATTTGTGGATGGGGTTTAGTAATGCATACAAGTGCACATCTATGGCGAGGGACAGAAAATTGTGTACTATCATAGTTTGTACTGTACCTGTGCAGACATGTAGCATTCATCATGTACCAATGCCAAATGTGAGTCTGCTGACAATACATCTCCCCCACAACTACATAGGTACCTCTGGTCTGCAGGTGGGGCAGCAGCCTGAAGCAAGTGAGTATGGGATTTTCCTGTTGTGGTCACCAGTACCCAAGGAATGTTAAGGTCATGCATGTGACCATGCACACAACTGTTACTCTCAGCTATTTTGCAATATCTGCATATTCACTTGTGGTGTGATTAACTGCATTGCATCACAGTGGCCATCACAGGGGCCTATTTGCAGGAGATGTCATATATCTGTAGCATGCCTCACAACCTGTCATTGCAAGAAATCTGGACAAAGACTGACAAAATGGGGGGATGAAGGCCCAAAACTAGGGACATAGTTTATAAATTAGTGTTATAAAGTGCATATAAATGGTGTACACACACCTGTTAGAATGCCAGGTATTTGTAAAATACAAAAATGAGAGCACAATAAAACATGTCTGAACCCTTCCAACCTTACATGTGACCTATAACCGGTACAATCCAATTGTAAAACAAACACATCTGATAGGGGAACAATTATGACACATAAAAAACTTACAAGAAGTTAGTTGCATATGTGTGCACAGGCTGAAGCTAATACTGTGTTGAAGCAGCTTTTGATATTATTACAGCATTATGTCTTCTTGGGTACACACCTGACATCAATTACAGAGACTCTTTGAGTAAAAGCAAATAATCATAAATTATTAAATATAATAATAAAGGTCAGCTGTCCTAACAGGATCATCCTAAATTTACTCAGTTGCCTGCTATAGCAACAGCCATAGTTTGCATACAGTTTATGAAACAACAAAGGGATCTCATTTGTGAACGGTATCAGCCCAGAGAAGGGCACACACACATTTCCACAGCATTGCATATACCATGGAACACAGTGAAGACAGTCATCACATGGTGGTGGAAATACGGGGCAACAGTGACATTGCAAAGAACTGGACATCCCTCCAAATGTGTGGAAAAGACAAGACCCAAACTGGTCAGGGAGGCTGCTAGGAGACCTACAGCAACACTACCAGAGTTACAGGAATCACTGGCAAGTACCAGTTGAGTACTACATGTGACAACAATCTCCCCTATTCTCCACATGTCTTGCCTTTGTGGTAGGTTTGGAAGATGAAAGGCTTCTCTCACACAGAACAACATCCAGGTCTGGCAGATTTCTCAAGAAAAATACATCAGATCCCCCAATAGCATGCGGGGAAATGTGTTATGGTGTAATGAGACCAAGGTTGCACTTTTTGGCCACAATACCAAAAGGTTTGTTTAGCACAAGAACAACACTGTGCATCACCAAAAAAACACCATCCCCATGGTGAAGCATGGTGATGGCAGTATCCTGCTTTGGGGTTGCTGTTCATAAGCTGGAAGTGGGCCTGTAGCTAAGGTGGACGGGATTAAGAAGAGTTCAAAATATCAGTCCCTTTTGGCCCAAAATCATCATGTGTCTGCTAGAAAGCTGTGGATAGAGAGGACTTACACCTTTGCACACAAAACTGACCCATACTATACATCAAAATCCATAAAAGAATGTCTTCATGAGAAGGCAATCAATGTTTTGGATGGGCCCAGCCACAGTCCACAAATACATCCAATAGAGAATCTGTAGGGTGCCCTGAAGAGGCCTGTGCAGAAGTTATGGCCTCGCAATCTGACACAGTTGGAGGGCTGCTGCAAGGGAGAGTGTGCAAATATTGCAAAATCGAGATGTGCCATGCTGATACACACCTTCCCAAGAGGACTGACTGCTGTTATGAAATCAAAAGGTGTTTTAACAAAGTACTCATTTAAGGGTGTGCACAGTCATGCAACTAGCCTATTGTACATATTTCAACTTCTACATGTTACCTCTAACTAATGTGTTTGCTCTTCAATTGGATTGCACAGGTTATAGGTCACATTAAAGTTTGGAAATGTTATCACATGATTTGTGTGGTCTCATGTTATATATCAGATAAACCTGTCATGTTAACAGGGGTGTCTACAATTATAATGTCCACTGTAAGCTTAGAAGGTTGTTAGTGTGACTGGTTCTGTTGCAAAATACCTGTACGGCAGGTTTTGAAGTGTGTGACTCAAAGTATGTTATTAAATAGTGACACCGGTTCTCATACCATCCCAGTAATGTGTCAAACAAATACAGGATTTATGACAAACAGACCAGAAATATGAGCCACACAAGTAGACATTCAGTGACACTCTGCACAGTTGAGAGGTATGTTCTGCAGGAGTTGTCACTGTGCTATACAGGTGAACAGCAATTATGTGTACATGGGTGCAGTGTGTGCTACTTGAAGGACCATCACATACTAACACTACTCACATATCCCAGAGGTGTATATAAGTTGCAACAGGAAGTGGAATGGGCTGCACTGCATGATACTGAGGGCCTGTCCAGGGTGTGTATGTAGTGGTCTAACTGTGTTGTGAATGTCACCAGTTGGCTATTGTGAGGTCTGTGTAATGTCTGTCTGCCACCTCACCTGTACATGTGTGCATGTGTGTGTGCGCATGTGCGTGCATGTGCATGCATGTATGTGCGTGTGTGTGTGTATGAGTGTTTGTGCGTGTGTAGCAGCAAACGGTATAGTGCAAGTATTAATTTACATATGTTGTCTTTCTCCCACAGGTGGTCATGATAGTCACAATTCCTCCCACTCAGTATCTGATGTCAGTGTTTCTGCAGACTCTGGCAATGATGATCGTCATATTCAGACACATGTGGTGATGTCAGCTGCTGAATCTGTGCCATAGGTTGGCATCCCACATTCATACACAATGTTCCCACACACAGTCACAATGCCTACACATGCCCCATCCCCAGTAGCCACAGATGATGGACAGCTGGCAGGTGGTGGCATGGAACAGTGTAGTGTGAGTGTAGACACTGTCCATAGCCAGAGTGCAGGTGAAGTCTCACACAGGCAGATGGGCAGGGGTATTCCCAGGTGGACTGCTGCTCATCAAGCCTCTGTTGCAAGTGACACAGCAGGTGTCACCAGATACATGTTTTGGGCTGTCATGGATGCACAGGCACATAATGAACGCAGCACCAAATACTCAGGGTGGTGAATGCAACTCTTTCTGGTTTATGTGGCAATATACATGATCTTGTTGAGGCCACACACCAAAATCCTGAGGTCATGAATAGATGGTGAAGTGAGACCTTGGCAATCCATGATCGTGGCATGTCTGTGCTAGAGCATGTGGTGGGAGATGGGCATTGGCCACGTGGATGCTGGTCAGCAACAACAGCAGCTGTGAGTCTTGGGGCTGTGCACCTACACACTCCCGTGCTGGCAGTGACATTAGCACTACCAAAGGGGGATTGCTGTCTGCATCAGAATGGAGCAGGCCATGGACACATGGTCCTGGTTGGTCTCATCAGGGAAACGGATCCAGCAGAAAGCAGTCACCATCAGGAAGCAGTACTGCATCTGGCCTTGGGCCTGGTGGTGCCAGTTAGACCCCTGGCAGGACCAGTTCATGTGTCTGTGGCAGGAGATGGTGAACTGGACACACTGCTATGTATGGTCCACAGCTGTCCAACATACCCCTGTGTAGGGCAGCCACATGGTGTGACATCTGTATCACAGGCAAGACACCTCCACACACACACAACACCTCTGTACAGCCCATCTATAAGATACCCCTCCAAAGACACACACACACACATGGATGTCAACTGTATGGCCTCTGGCAAACTCACACCACACCCTGTGCATATGATGATACCTGTGCTACATCCCTGTCATCCATACACTCAATGCAGGGACATGCTAATATGGGTCTGATGCATAGGGTGAATACAGTGCAGTGTATCTAGGTAATAATGTTTAAGGTGCTGTCTGCTTGCATTTGTTATGGGTACACATAAAGGTGTATGTACCTTATTAGCCATGATGCATTACTGCTGTTAGCACCACTGGCTGAATGTACTCTGACATGCTGTATTCTGTTTGTGTTCCAGGTGTCTGTGTGTCTGCAGGCTGTGGCAATGCAGACAATACCAACATGGAGTATGGCAGGGTCGAAATACACCGACTATGTCATAGCCAAAGTACAGCTTTATATGTATGTTTACCAGGTGTGTATGCAAGCAACAGTGTGTATGTGAAGGACACTGTTGCCAGACAGTGTGACTTGTCACAGACAGGTAGCCTTCAGACATGTTACTTCAGTGTTGTGTAGTACCATAGGCTCATACATGTGGAACAGGTTATTGGAGTACTATCAGTAGGTCCCTCATCAGCTTAGCCATTATATTGTCTGCAACAGATTCATGTGTCAGCACCTGTTTCCCCCTGCCATTTCTATCCCATACACTCAACTCTGATGCAGTCGGTGAGGGCATACATGGTACTGTGTATGACAGGTTTGTGGTATGTATTCCTGAATTCACAGGGTGGAACAGGGAGACAAAATGGTATATCCTTTGCATACACATAGTAAAGACTGACATAGGGAATTTGCAGACTTTGGATCCATCCCAGTTTGGCTTTGTCAAAGGCAGATCATGCCTTCTAAACTTGGTTGACTTTTTCGAAACAGTCACCAAAGCCATTGATGAGGGAAAGGCAGTCCATACAGCCTACCTCGATCTGGCGAAGGCCTTCGATACAATACCCCACTCGGGTATCATTGAAAAACTCATCAGCTTAAATGTTAACCCATACATCACAAGATGGGTTGCAAACTGGCTGAGTGACAGAACCCACAGGGTCAGAGTTGCTGGCGCCATGTCAGACTCAAAGCCTGTCACAAGTGGTGTACCACAGGGCTCAGTCCTGGGCCCACTCTTGTTTGGCATCTACTTTTCCAGTACAAGCAAACACAGGAGGGTTATGGCTGACAAAGTTTGCAGATGACTGCAAACTGGGCCATAGTAGAAAACACATCTGACACAGATATCCTTCAGAAGGGTCTCACAGAAATGGATAACTGGTGCCAGAGCCATGGCCTAAAGTTAAATGCCAAAAATGCATAGTCATACCCTTCGGAAAAACAAGGTTACCCCTAGCTACCAAATAGGTGGCAATCCACTGAGCACAGAAGAAGTTATCAGGGACCTGGGGACCCAGGTTGATAGTAGTCTGTCATTCAACACCCATGTAGCTAAAGTAGTTAGGAAGACCTTCTACATTGCCCACCTTATCATGAAGGGATTCTCATCTAGATCAAGGGAGGTCATAGTCTCCCTATACTCATCACTCATCAGACCAATGATTGAGTACAATGCCCCATTCGGAATGTATCTGACCCGACACTTGCAGCAGCTGGAGAGGCCACAAAGTTCCTCACCAAAAGTATAAAGGGTCTCAAACATCTGTCCTATGCTGCCCGACTGAAAGAACTCCAGCTCTATTCAGTCGCCACCGCTTGCTCAGAGGTGACCTTTGCCTAACATACAAGGCCATGTCAAACCCAGATTTGATGAATATGCTTCACCTCAAAAATCTAGATCCGTCAGAGCCACAAGGGCGGAGACTTAAACCTCGACACGGCTATTAATAGGACGTGCTGGAGGGATAGATTCATCACCCAAAGACTCCCTATGCTGTGGAATAAAATCCCGGTATATGTGAGGCAGAGCACCTCGCTGGCCTTGTTCAAGAGAAATCTTGACCAATGGATGGGAGATCGCAGATATACCCCAGGGATTACCTCAGTGTCACTGCTCAACAGAGGCACAGCAAAATAATGGGTATAGTTCCCCATACTAAAGGGGTGGCGTAAGCCACAAAACTATGGGCTAGGCTTGTAAATGCCCTCGGGCAGATAGCCTAGTATGAACCTATGAACCTATGACACAGGGGATGTGCCTACAGTAACACAAACATAGTTGGCAGTGGACAGATTCATAAACCTACATTTCCACTTTAATGTACTATAGTGCTCCATACACATGACATGCCCCACATAGATTATATGCGTGGAACATAACCCACTACATCTTACAAGACATAATGTTGAGAATGCCTTCATGAATGGTGAGATAACTCACCATGAATAGCATCTGGAGTCATCTATTGTTCCTACAAGCTTGGACAAGTGATAGGGTAACAGACATTGTATTAGCATGATGTTTCAGTCAATTATGATATCTGATGCTGGCTTGTGTGGCAGTACACTAACTGTGACCTATTTGGCAACAATATCATATACATGGCCATTGTTAGGAGGCACAGACCACATATGGGTTGCAAATATCCTGATATTCCGTAGACATCTGTACAGATGACTGCACTGGCCTGTACAACAGTTTAACATGCTACATGTGAAGCAGATGCCATTAACCTGCTATATAAAGTAATGCCATTGGGAAGTGGTAAACAGGCGTGGATGGACTACACATCAAAATGGCATAACCCACACAGGATATGATTCACAACCCAAACCCACACATCCAGTTGGCAGTATTGAGATTAGAACCCCTACCTATCTAGTTATTTCTAATATAGTGTTACACAGTTATTAGATGTGCCACGGAGCGTATATGACTTCACCTTGTCCCAAGGTACTACTAAGGTCAATGACATCAGCAAGCCTTGTAATATACGTTGATGGGAAGTGTACAGAGTGGTACACAACTCAAAATGGTATAACCCACACAGGATATAATTCGCAACAAAAACACACTGTTGTTAGTATTGGGATAGGAACCCCTACCTATCTAGTTATTTCTACTAATGTGTTACACAGTTATCAGATGCACCACAGAGTTTATATGAATTCACCTTGTCCCAAGGAACTTCTAAGGTGAATGACATCACCAGGCCTTGTAAAGTAGGGTGATGGGAAGTATTAAGGGTGGTACACAACTCAAAATCGTACAACACACACAGAATATGATTCTCACATACAAACACACACTTGGCAGTATTGAGATAAGAACCCTTGCCTATCTAGTGATTTGGACTATAGTGTTACGCAGTTATCTCAAGCACTACAGAGCTTACTGGGCTGGCAACTGGCCGAAGGTGCTAATAAGGGGAATGACATCAGCAGGACTGATAAATTAGGGCACTGGGTGGGAAACTTATCAAAATGCTTCTTCTTACAAACATACACACACACATACACCCACACACACATTTGTGGATCTGGATTAGAACCCCTGCCTAACTAGTGATTTGTACTATAGCGTCACTCAGTTATTGCACATGCTACAGAGTTTATTGGGCTGACAAGTGGCCAAAGGTACTGATAAGGGGAATGACATCAGCAGGACTGATAAAGTAGGACACTGGGTGGGAAACTTATCAAAATCCTTCTTCTTACAAACATACACACAAACTTATATACCCATGCACCCATTTGCCAGATCTGAGATTAAAACCCCTGCCTAGCTAGTAAACACTTATACACTTACACACACATTTGCCAGATCTGAGATTAGAACCTTTGGCTAGGTAGTGATTTGCACTATAGTGTTACACAGTTATCGCACTCGCTACAGAGCTTACTGGGCTAACAACTGGCCAAAAGTGCTGCTAAGGGGAATAACAACAGGACTGATAAAGTGCAGCAGTGCAAAAGTGTTGTAGGCTGGAAAGGCCTAAAATTGCTTCACCTACAAATAAACAAACACACACTCCATCACTCTCACACACACAACTGTCACTCACACACAGTTGCCAGTGTTGGGAATAGAACCCCTACCTATCTAGTTATTTGTACTATAGTGTTACTCAGTTATCAAGCACACTACAGAAATTACAGGGATGATAGGTGCCTGATTGTACATCTAAGGTGAATGACAGCAGCAGATCTTGTGAAGTAGGGCAACGTAAAGTGTACTGAGTGGGAACAGTCTCCTAATACTTAGACCTACGGACACACACCCACACACCCACACACACACATGCACACACACACACACACACACACACACACACACACACACACACACACACACACACACACACGCAGGTGATGTGATATTATAAACCCAACGTCAGTACTGTTACACAATGGGGCTCACCTTTTATGCCGGCATGTGCAACTGTTTACAACTGGTATGTCACTGTCTACAGCAGGACATCACTGTATGCCATTCAGTGTGTCTGTGTGTGTGACTTATTCTGTCTGTGCCCCCCTGTCTCTCTCTCTCTCTCTCTCTCTCACTGTCTGTCTCTCACTTGCTTGACATATGTTATCTCTTGCCCATATATATGTGTGTGTGTGTATCTCATGCAACAGATGCAGATATATCACAAATGGGCCACCTACAGCTATCTGAGGATAGTCCTGTCTGAGGTGTGTGTATGTAGGAACAGTTGAGGTGTTCATAGCTGTCTGTATGCATATAAATAAATACACAATACAGTCATATATTCTGTTGTGGGTTCCAACATGTCCTGTGATTCTCTAAGTGTAGGAGCATGCCCAGTGTGACCTTCTGTAGTTAGAGTGGGACTCCATTCCAGAAATAGGTGTACTCCAGTCCAGGGTTTTGTGTGTTACAGCCATACCTCTTGGGAGTACACAGGACTTTCCTCAGAGTACTGGATTTGTTTAGCAGACATTTTCTGACATATTTGTAGTCTGACACTGCAATCTATTGTGTTATTACCCAGTGCCAGACATCCTCAGATCATCACAGTGCTTTACCAGAGGAATACTAGTTGTATGATGCATAGATCAATATTATGAGGGAAGGTATGTAAATTCCGGGGATCTCCTGCTTGTGTGGTATCTTTCTAACCTGAGATGTCATATCCTTGTGTGAGCATACCTCTCACCTGTACATTTTTTGGCAGGTTGTCCAGGTGTTTGGCTAGAGGTTTTATCCTATGTAAACTTGTGTTTTTATGGCAAGTTGGTTACATATAATTGAAGAGTGATGTTACAAAATAATGACAGACATTACAATTTCAGACTACATAACCTTCAGACAATTCCTGCTACTGCAAAACTATCATCCAACTAACTTTTTCAGTATGTAAGGGAGATATTTACAACAGTTGCCTATCATTGTGCCTTTGTTCCACTTTTATTTCTGCCCTTGTCCAAACATCTTCCTGTCGGAGGTTGGGAGTTATGGGTGTAGGTACAGAGTGCATTCTACTGTGCAGGCATGTCCATTATATGTAAAAGCAAATATAAGAAAATAGGATTATTGAGAATAACCACTGGCAACAGTAACAAAAAGCACTTGTATTCACAAAAGCCTTGGCACCTCAGCTATACATCCTTCAAGATGGCCATTATACGTGTAGTATATTCCACATAGCACTGTGACTTCTAAGTATGTCAGTGGCAGAGCAGTGGGTGTCACTGATGTGCATAACAGTTGGCACTGCAGTTATCTGCACATGGCCCTGTCAAAGACAGCACTGTACCTAGTCACTATGAGATGACTGCCACGAGAACGCGCTGGCCAGATCTGCACAGTATTAACTACACATACACATAGCTCATTGACCCCTGCATATTTTGGACAGGCAACATGTTTTCATGTGTATTGGTACAGCCCTGCCAATATGTGCTATGCTGCTATTTCCCTGCAAACATACATGTTACTTTATTTGTGTGGGTATATGGGGGTCACATCTGTCAACTGTACACATTTGCAGAGACCGTAGTAATATTTGCTTTACATTTTTGTTCTATTTACCATACTATTGTGCCCTGTCTTGGGGACTAGAGGCATATCAGTACAGAGCACAGGTCAGATTGTAATGGCATACATTTGAGTTTCAGACTTCTTACCCTTCATAGCCTTACTGAAACAGTGGGTCCTGCTGTGCTATCACCGTGTGAGTCGGTAGGGGGTAATTCAGCTTTGCCACCATTTGTGTGCCTTTACCAGACATTTCTTTTTGATTTTCTACAGCTAACTTGCTGTGTGGGTGTGAGGGGCGGATATGGGACCTCCACACCGACATCCATACCAGTGACCTATGACCCCCCCCCCAGTTAGTTGTCCCCACACATATATTGTAGTGGGATTTGCCATCTTGGGTACTACTGCACAGTGTATGCAGGCCAGTTTTGGCCAGACATTTCGTGGTGTCCCATATAGCTGTCAGTTATGTGCTGCTATCCCAGCAGCCCACCCCATTCCTGTGCACGCATGCAGCATAACTATAGATATGCTAGCAAAGCATACTAATCCATTCATTTATTGTTAAGAAGACTGACTTACCTTGTGCTTGCCGCAGTTGTGAGGACAGTGCTTGAGGGCTGCCTATGTTGGATGCACATAGTACTCTACCTATACATGGTAGTTTACAGGTAATGTGAGGTGTGTGTCATCCATTCTACTGTGTGTGCGAGTCAGAGAGGTGTCAGTCCCTGGGGTCCCTACAGTGTCAGTGTGTGTGCTATGCATTGCCTTTTTGCTAAGGCCTGAGCATACTGGGCAAGCCTCTTTCTGTCTACAGGACCAGGCTCAGGGGCCTCCTCCTCTGAGTCCCTCTGTGCTTCTGGGGACCTTGGCAATGGTGGTTGGCTGTGTGGCCCTTCTCTGTGCTGTTCCTGCTGCAGCTGTCTCTGCAGGTTCATATTGTGTAGCATGGCAGATTCTATGAACATGTGTGGACATGTGGCTGGAGAGTACTACAAGGTTCCACCAGATATGTCAAGGCAGCAGAACCATGACTTGAACATCCCAAAAACACCCTCTATAATGATCTGGGTTTGTGAGTGTGCCTCATTATGTCATTCTTGTGTGGGTGGGTGTGCATTTCTGATGGGTGTCGTTATCCACGGCTCCAGTGCATAGCCAGCATCCCCCACCAGATGGCCATATGGGATGACTCTACTGGCAAAGGCCTGGTACAGCTGAGATGAATGCCAGATGTGGGAGTTGTGATAGCTTCCAGGGCTGCCAGCATACACATTCATGATAACACGACCTGGCAGTTGATGGAGGTGAGTCACTTGTGATTTATGTAGATCCTACCCTGTTCACCGGGTGTTGCTTTGATATGGATGTGTATGCAGTCTATGGCACCCAGTACCTCCTGGTATTCTGCTACATGGTGGAAGAGACACATATTGCTTGCCCTCTCCTCACAGGTGTTGAAGAAGTAAATGTGCTCACCAGCATGTGGTTGCACGGCATGCAGGAACTTGTGGAGTACCCTGGATGCAGGTGCCTGTGAGACCCCCATGATGTCCCCAGTAGGTATTTTGGAAAGTACCTGTAGCTAGAATTCTTAAGGCTACACACACCTTGGTATCCACTGAGATGGGTTCCACTCTGTTGACTCTAGGTCTGAGTTGAGGCTGGCACAGCCCAGTGATTTGCTGAATTATGTCTCTGCCTACCCTGTAGTGCTCTACTATCTCCAGATCATGTAGTCCCTGGTAGGTTACCATGGGTCTGAACACTCTTCTCTTCCTTCTCGGTCTGTGGCAGTTGTCTGCATTATCCTCCTCTCCACCCTCAGCCTCTAGCACATACTGATGGATCAAAGCAATGGCAGGCCCTAACATTTTTTGAGTTAAAATTCCAGGCCCTAACATTTTTTGAGTTAAAATTCCCCTGCATGTGCACACCAATGGTGTAGAGTTTGCGGGAAAAAAAAACAGACTGTAAGGTGTTTCCATAGTTTATACTGTTGTGCTACAGATGCTGCCTGTATAATTGGCTTACTATGATGTGTTCCACTTGCTAGCTATGCAATTTGTTCGTGATTGCTTTTTTTTTTCCTTTTTTCCCTTTCCATTTCCTCGCCTTTTAAGCCCCTTGGGCGCACCACAGAAACCCAGTGCTCAAATGTAAACAGTCCTGCTATTTCCGGGAGTTTTTTTGTTTGGTTTAGACCGGGTGCCTGCCAGGAAAACCTGTTTAGCTAATGAAAACATGAAGAAATGGCTCTACCTTGATGCGAACATGCTTTTCATTTCATGGAATAAGTTAATACAGCTTCAGACACACACCCTTGCTTAGCTGTGCTTAGCTAAGATTATCTGTGCAGGATAGGGCTCCAATGTGCTTACAACATGCCTGACACACACCCTTTTCATGTCTGTTGCTCCCCCTAGTTACACAATCATGCTATAGCACCTACACGGTTAGATGTAGTTTGGTACTTCAAAGATTTTTGTGATTCAGTAAATTCCCATAATTTGCATACCCTACTGCCTTAGTCCATAGTTACTGCACTAATACAGAGCCTTTCCCCTTGACAACCACTGTTCCCTGGTATTTTTTTGATTCTGCATGCCATAGACTATAATGAGAAAATGCAGATTTCCCTTAAAATTGAGTTTTCACATTTTTTTTAAATTTTCGGCACAATCCCATTTGTGCGCCTCTGTCCTATGCTTAAACAGCCGAAGAAAAAAAAAACAACCTTTGATTTTTATAAAAATAAAGCACTTTTCCATGCCAATGGCCATATATTTGGCCATTGGCATGCCTATAGAGTATAATACATGCTTTTTTGGAGCTGTCATGGATCCATTTTGTTATTTTCAGAAATGTATTCAGGCTAGTTGCCCAACACAATGCGTCTGAAATTCTCCAGGTGCAACTAACACTAGGTAAGACTGCAATCCAAATTGCAGCTTGCTATAAATCCCCCACCATGCCCCAAGATTCTCACTACACCTTTCTAAATATACTGGAAAATATTAAGATACAACCAAACACCCTAATTGCCCAATGGTTCTTGGAATTCATAAATTACAATGCCCTGCATCAGCTAATACTTAGTCCCACCAGGGGCTCCAATATCCTAGACCTGGTCATTACCAACATGGGAAATCGATGCTCCACACCTATGGTCACACCCTCGTTGGTCAGGTCTGACAATAAGCTAATCACCCTTGACATCCACACCCCACCCCCAGTAACAAAACCTCAGTAAAAAACTTCTCCAAAGTCAAATTCATGCTACTCAAGTCAGAAGTGACAAACTTCATGACACCCATGCAGATGGGAACTGAAAGTTCGACTGCTGAATCCTACACTAAGGCACTGTATTTATCCCCTGATGCTTCCCAACTGATCTTAAGTAACACCAACAAAGTCATTCCTTCCCTTCAACTTCAACCCATACCCACCTCCTACATACAATCTCTCTTACAAAAACTTAAACCCACTACCCCCTCAGGAGATAAGCTTCCTGCTGAATTCCTTCAGGTAGCAGCAAAAGCTATAGCCTACCCTGTTTCGATCTTAATAAACAGATCCATAAAAGAAAGTGATTTTCCAGCAATCTGGAAGATATCACACATCATACCCTTACATAAAGGAGGCAAATCCACTGACCTCTCTAACTACCAATAGCACTATTATCTCCACTAGCTAAAATCATGGAAAAATGTATACACAAACAACTACTTAACCATCTCCTTCAAAATAACCTACTAGCAAACACTCAACATGGATTTAGACCCTCACATAGTACGACCACTGCACTACTTTCCTTTACTAACACAATAAACTGTAACCGTAATAATAACAAACTAACTGCTTCTCTTTTCCTAGACCTGTCAAAAGCCTTCGACATGGTCAACCATAAACTTCTCCTACACATACTAAACTCACTTGCCTTGGATTTTTCCTCCTTAACCTGGTTCTCATCCTACCTTGAAAACCGACAACAAGCAGTACTCTGGAAAAATTCTCTATCTGCTCTACTACCTATCTCCTTAGGAGTACCTCAAGGATCAATATTAGGTCCACTCTTATTCTCTATCTTTATTAATGATCTTCAATCATCTATCCATAACACTCCCTGCATACAATATGCAGATGATTCTACCATCATCTGTACAGCTCCCACCCAATCTGAACTCCAGTCACTCACACAATCTACCTTTTCAACCGTTGAACAATGGTTCTCAAAAGATGTCTCCTTCTCAACTCCAAGAAAACAAAACTATTACTATTCTCACCTACCCACAAATCTCCTCAACTAAATTTTACTATTACTGCAGCTGACAATTCTCTTATCTCCCCAGACTCTACTACCAAACTGCTTGGTGTTACTATTGATAATAATCTTAACTATGATTGTCATATCAATAACACTATAAAAGCAGTAAATAAAAAGATAGGTTCACTGTACAGAATAAAACCCTTCCTTACTCCAGAAGCACGGACCACCTTAGCTCAATCACATCTTATCTCCACCCTACTGTATGCTTCCTCTATTTACACCAATCTCTCTAAAGGTAACCTGAAAAAACTAACTACATCCTATCATAATATAGCCCGTTTTGCCACAGCATCCCAGTACAGAACTCACCACTGTAATAACTTAAAACAATTACAATGGTTAGAACTACCTAACAAGCTTATCTATCAACAACTCTTAATTACACATAACATTCTTTATCAACCAACAAAACACCAGCTCTCAGTAACCTCCTTACTCCCTACAAAAACTTGAAACAGCTGCGATCTGCCGAAAAGATACAAGTCACCACAACTAGAATTACAAATTCAGCAGGCAAATGTCTATTTTCAAACTCCATAGGGAAAATATGGAATAACCTCCCCCAACACATTACCTCACTAGACTCCTTTCAACTTTTCAAAAAACAACTTCTATTACATCTTAACAACTTCTGGCTCTGCTCCTGTACCAATCCAGACTAAATGACTTCTTCGCTCTTCAGCCATACCTCCCTACGTAAAAATCACTATCTTTCCCTGCTATTTCAAATGACTAAATTACTGTACTGTTCTAAAAAAAAAAAAAATATATGAATGTATAGCTTAGGCTATTTGTTTTTTACCTGTTTTTTTCACTGTATTTTCTACTACACTAAAATGTATGCATTGTTGCTTAAATGTTTAACCTTGTTTTAATTGTGGAGCTTTTCTCCCCGGGCCTCCACTGAAAATGGAAATTATCCAGTTGGACTAGCCCGGTCAACAAATGTAAAAATAAAAATAAATAAATAAATAATAAACTGTATGAGCACATCCATTTATGCATGAATCGTGCCATCCCCAGTAGAACCAAGGTGCTCTCCTCTAAAAAAAATAAGCCAATCTGGTGGCCCATTGCCATGAACAAACTTTGCAACAGAAAGAAGAAACTGTTACAGAAAAGAGGAAAATCCCAGGGTGCAAAAAACTCCCTTACCAGCCTCAGTAAGAAGCTGAGATCCCTCAAAAATCCTCCAAAGCTAGTTATGAAAATAAGATTGCAAATGATTCCAAAGACAACCACAAGGCATTCTATAGCTATGTCAAGAATCTAAATGGCAATGCTCAGATCTGCTCTGAGCTACAACAGAATGGCATTAAATATACTGATCTCAAGGATATTGCCAATATCTTGACAGATTGATTCAGTGCAAATTTCACCCCCCTTTCACCCCATAAAGGGCCCATCTCAATATTGAAAGATTGCCAAATTCTGGTAATAATGGCCACACAGGTAAAAAAAGCTCACTCTCCAAAGCTAAGAATTCAGCATCCATGGGACCAGATGACATCCCAGAATGCATACTACATGAAGTAAAAAATGAACTGGCACCTCACCTAAGTGTCATGTTTAATCATAGCCTCACTGCAGGCTGCGTGCCCACTGAGTGGCACACAGCTACAGTTATCCCACTCTACAAGGGGGGATTCACTTTGGATCCTGGAAACTACTGCCCCATCAGTCTGATGAGCCTTATCTGCAAGGCCATGGGACATATTATCATGGAACTTATAAACAAAGACATTGGCAACCTTCAAACACTGGACCCCATGCAGTTTGGGTTCGTGAAGGGCTGATCTTGTCTCCAGAACCTGATTGACTTCTTCGAATCAGTCTTCAGTGTTGTGGACAAGGGTAAGGTGGTCCACAGAGCCTATCTAGACCTTGCCAAGGCTTTCAACACCATCTCCCACTCTGGAATCATAGATAAACTTACTAAGCCGGGCATTAATCCCTACGTCACTCGATGGTTTGCCAATTGGCTTACTGACAGAACCCACACTGTAAAATAACTGACTCCAAATCCAGCTCCAGACAAGTGGCAAGTAGAGTACTTCAGGGTTCAGTCCTGAGACCGCTCTTGTTTGGCATCTACTTTTCTGAAGTACAGGCCAACACTAAAGGACTCTGGCTAACAAAGATCACAGATGACTGCAAACTGGGAGCCATTATTGAATTCCCAAATGATGTGGATATTCTACAAAAGGGCCTTACAGAAACAGATGCTTGGTGCCAGAGCCATGAGCTCAAGCTCAATGCCAAGAAATGTATAGTTATCCCCTTTGGGAAAAAACATGTACCTGTGAATTACCACATAGCTGGCAGTACACTAAACACCGAAAGTGTGATAAGAGATTTAGGGACACAGGTGCACAGTGGTCTCACCTTCAATAACCACATCACCACAACAGTCAGTAAATCCTTCTATGTGGCACACCTCATCACTAAGGGCTTTTCATCCAGAAAAAAGGAGGTCATTGTCCCACTGTACTCATCCCTCATTAAACCCATTATAGAATACAACGCCCTTTTTGGTATGTACCTCTCAAGACATCTGCAACAACTGGAAAGGCCACAGAAATACCTCACTAAAAGAATCACAGGCCTAAAGCAGATGCCCTATGCTGACCATCTAAAAAAACTCCACCTATACTCTGTCACATATCGTCTACTCAGAGGCGATCTCTGCTTAACATACAAGGACATGTCAAAGCCAGAGCTGTTGGACATACTACACTTAAAGAAATACCAATTCCCTCAGAGACACATGCTCCAGGGATCTAAACCTTGTCATCAAAATGAACAAAACATGCTGGAGGGACAGGTTCCTTACCCAGAGACTTCCAGACTCTAGAATAGACTGCCCATACATGTCAAGAAGAGCGCCTCTTTGGCCCTCTTCAAAAGGAACCTTGATGATTGGATGGGAGATAGGAAATTCACCCCGGAGATCCTGTCAGTCACCCTTCTAGACAGGAGTACAGGGAAGTAAATACTGTGGGAAGAAACAGTCAGGGAATTGTTATGGCTAGGCTTGTATAGGCCCTAGGGCCAATAGCCTAGTACCAACGTATGAACCTATGAACCAAGTAGCCGAATACATTTCTGCAACTAACACTGTTCTTGCACAGATACCTGCCTGCTTGCTGAATTACTAATTCACCTCAATTGCATGGCTTTCACCAGCAAATGAGATAATTAGCATTCTGCATTGGTTTCTGTCCAAGAACAGTGTAGGCAGGCTCGTGCACATCAAAACACTAGTTAAATGGATCGCTCAGTGACCATATTCTGTGCAGGAGTGGCTACACTGTTCCTGCATTGAAAAAAACATTTATTGAATCCTGGGGAATGTGAACATAATTATAAATAACAATAATTTTGCATAGCACTGGAGCTTATATGAATTAATGTGTGACTAAGGATATACTGACAATTATGTTTTTGTAATTATATTTGTCTTTTCTGGCCTTGAATTTGCTTCCAAATTCAGTGATGATCATGCACACATGAATTTTTCAACCATACCTCGTCAGGTCACACATATTAGGTTAACCTCTCACTCGGTCATGTGTATTTATATATATAATTAATGAGCATATATGACAAGTACTTCTTCTGTGGCAAGGGTAAAAATTCACCTATATGGAAGAATGTGTTGTCTATGTTGCATAGGTTTGAATCCCATATCATACAAATTAATTTTATCAGTGTGCAAAGCCACTCAAAAGATGTGTAAGGTCATATAATTTAAAACCCCAAAACATGTCTGTAAAGTTTAATCAACTAACAGGTACAGCAGCATCCAAACCAAAAACAAAAGCCAATTGTCACATTACCATTCTTAATTCATAAACTGCTTTCATCTCTGTTTGGCACTGTTGCTCTCCATTTAACTTTGCACAAACTCAGTTGGCATGGTTGTTTGGGTCTGTACACTAGTATTAAATGCGATAACATGAATTGGCAGGAAAAAACTCTTAACTGTAGCTGTTTACCCTGACCAGACATGTTTATTGGCAGAATTGAAGGTAACAATTTATGGTTCAAAGGTAGGATGTGGAGGAGTTCAGAATTTTTATTGGACTCCTTGTAAAGTGCCACAGCCAAAGGCTACTGCAGGGGATTATACAGGGTCTCAGTACAAGTCTGACACTTTGAGTAATCTGGCCAAGGCTGCCTCCAGTGTGACTGGCATTCCACACCCTGGAGAACAGTGCAGGCACCACTTTAATGACCTCAAAAGGCACAAACAGGGTGCACTCAACCAGTGGCTGGATGACTTTAAGATTGCTAGCATCCCACAATTGTGCACATGTACAGATAAAGAGAATTTAAATTAGATAGAAAGCTGCAAGTAGGCAAGACTGGTATGCATAATGCTCTTCTTTTGATCTCTCATATTCATTGTACAGCAAACCAGAAGGTAACAGCAAACAGGGAAGCCAATGATAAGCATTTTGAAAGACAGAGGGAAGCAAGGGGTATGTATACAGTACAATGTAGCTATTATTTAATCTAAAGTAATTGTAAAATCAAGCTTGCATGCTTCAGTCTGTAGCACAAGCCAACAGTAGGAGTCAATTGTCATACTGTAGTCAGATGCTGTGGGTCCAAATACCACAAGTAACAAATGCATAGCAAAATCATTAAAAAATATCATATAATAATTTCATCAGAAGTGGCATACATGCAATGCTGTTAACTTAATGTACTATTTGATCAAGCATATGTGCAATATATGCATATTGTAAGGATTACTTGGAGCAATCATCAATTATAGCTTGTAGTTTTTAAACAGTATACTTAAATGTAAAAGTAAAAATAAATTCTTTATATTGTACTAATTTAAGGAATGTCACATATAATGGTACTAATTATCTCTTTTTTTCTCTCTTTCACCAACCCTTATCTCTCTTGTTTTATTTTTATATGTGTGGTCACATTTGGCATCATCAATATCTCATAACTCACAAAATACTTTACAGCACAGGGAGGTATGCCAACCACTGTGCCTCATCCTGCACCAACTCCACCAGCTCCAATAGCACATCTGGAACCCAACCTGACACTATTGCCTCTGCTGCCTCTGCACTACCTGGGCCCTCCACATCAGGTAGCATTACCCCAGCAGCTGGTGCAGCCATACATTCCAGGAGTATTAGCTGAGGTGGGGATTTTGTCACACACCAGCCGATGCCAGGCCTGGTGCATGAGGTCATGGAGAGCACATGATGACAATTCCTCGTGTGAAGACTAGATTCTCACTGCTTCCATGTTTAATGGGGATTTGCATCCAATGTCCTCTCTCTATCCCCAGTCATGGTATTCCCCCAACCTGTAGTATCCATCACTGTCCCTGTGTCTTGTCTTGCTTGTAATGTTTGTCTGCATTTGCTTCCATACCTACCCTATTACCTGACCCAGAAATACCTATTTCTCTTACCCAACATTCCTCTCTTACTGAAATAAAAAATCATAAATGGGAAGCTGTCCAAAAAAAAAAAAAAAAAAAACATATCGTCCAATGCATAGCTTGCCACTATGCATATATGTCTTCTTGACACAATAGATTCAGTCCAGTTAGGTGCAAAACATGATTGTGTTGTTGCCAGTACTCTTTGCTGAGGTGACAGTCCAAATTTAGCCAATATTCTGTATATATGTTCATTTTATACTGTTGAAGAAGTGGATAGCTATGGTTCTTTCCTAGATCCCTCCTGCACAATTCTATATTGTTTTCCATTTGTTCACCACCCCCCCTGCTTGCTCCCCTCTCACTACTTTCCTATCTACCCCATTCTGACACCTCTAATCTGGTCAAAAAATAGAATCCCACACTACACGCATAAGTAAAAAATCCCCAATTAAGTTGTTAACTATTTGTCATCTGTGTTTGCACAGAGTTTTGCGTCATGAAACAATACCAAGAAAAAGTCAATGGCTCTTCATGTGCTATGGCATGTTGTGGTTACCTCCACCCAATAATTATTTAATTAGATTATGAATACATATTTAAATTTATTAGATACAGCTGGATTCAAACCCTGTATCATCTGAGCTCAAAATAAATATCACAAGACACACTGGCTGCCACAAAGTTAACAAATTGTCATCTGTGTTTCTTACACTCAGTACTATCCATAGTGGTGAGTGACACACTTCTCCACTTAACATGTTTATGCAGAGTTAAGCAAACCAGTAAAACGTTCATAATTTTATCAGTGAAGCAGTTGCCCGAGTTTGCTCCTCACTTTACTATGCAGAATTCAGTATAAATTATTTTTTAAAGTTAGACAATTTATGACACATCATTTCTGATATGAACTATTTATGAACACAGTAGTATCTGTTAGATGTGTCTACCATAGTCAGTATGGAAAAGTAATGTTCAAGTTCATGCAGGAGTCCTTAAATGTGCATTGCACATGCACAAACACTTAGCCATCGGTCACACAAACACGCTGCTTGAAGGTACACTATGGAAAGTGCACATTAGCATGTTTTGCTTATGTTTCCTGCCCACTTAGTTTTCTTCAGATTAAGGTACATGTAAAAACACAACTAAAGGAAAGGCACTTTTTAAGGGCAGAACATATATTTATACTGTAGGCATGTGTTACCTGCACCCATGCTCTTGAAACTTGGTCTCTCACTACTTGTTCTCAAATATATCAACTACATTACAGGAATAAAAAATGCTTTGTTACACACCCTGTACAGCTTTATACTGACAATACACATTCAGATTGTCTAATGCTTGTAGTAATTAGGACAGCTGTTTGCATATACTCTGTAAAGCTGTCTTATAAAGTATGCCTGCACATTGGAAACACAATAGCAAATATTACACTTTGCACCCTTATAAATCTGGTGACATCCAGAACTTTAATATCTTCACAGTCATTAATGGCTAACCATCTATTTAATATAGATCTCCCAGCATCTTCTCTCAAACATCCAGTGATGATGTCATCCACTATAAATTGTCAAACAGCATTGTAAAAGGTGTTTGTGTTAAATAATGAGTTCTGTAGTTGGTGTACCTAGTTAGGTAGAGATTCTACTTTCACTAAGATCAACTTATGTGTTTGTGTGTTTCTGTCTACTCAAAGGAACATAATTCTGTATCCTACAGTCATCCATAACATCCCATGAGAGTCCCAATATTTTGAAAGATGCACATGACTACACATCCATTTAATTCAGGCCTCTCAACATCTTCTCTCAAACATCCAGTGATGATAATTTCATCCACTATAAATTGTATAGCAGCCATGTACAAGTCAGACTTCTGCCATGGCTCTTTCATTAAATACTAAATTGTTATAGTCGGTGCACTTAGGTAGGGGTTCTAATCTCACTGTAGTCCATGTGTGTGTAGTCAGCAGTGTGTAACTGTTTATCCTACAGTCAGCAATACAGTTCCACTGAATGCAAATTTTTGACAGTTGTACTTGGTTAGCCATACATTTCAGTCAGGCTCTCAACATCTTCTCTGAAACAGTCAGTGATATGTTATCCACTAAAAATTGTCCAGCAGCATTGCAAAAGTCAGACATGTGCCATGGCCCTGTGTTAAATACTGAGTTCTATACTTAATGTACTTACGTAGGGTTATTAATGTCACTGCAGTCCATGTGTGGGTGTGTGTAGTCAGAAGGGTGTAGCTGTGTTTCCTACAGTCAGCAATACAGTCCAACTGAGTACAAGCATTTTGACAGTTGTACAAGGTTAGCCATCCATTTCATTCAGGCCTGATAACATATTGTGAGAGAAATATGTATTCACATATATAGTAAAAAATGTATTCATATGCGTATTAGCATTATGCTTTCTGCATTTGAAGCCTAAAAGGGTTAGCACATTTATTTTGCTACAGGCTTGAAAATAATTGCATGCACTTTTTGACTTTGCTTCTTGTCAGCTCAGTGAATGACCTTGTTCATACACTGAGAAACAGATGATTTTGCTAACGTTAGGAAAAGGAACAATACAGTATTCTGAAATGTTACTAGACTTAAGCAAATAACCTTGTTCATACTGCAGCTGTAGATAAGATTATAGGCTGAAATCAGAATATGCTTTATGCTCAAAGCAGGAAAGAATCACTAATTGCAACACTGAAATATGAGTGAATTGTTACAGACCGGCAGTTAGCGAGGCCACGTTGATATCTTAGGAAATTTTCACATGGGAAGTTTATACTTGCTATATCAGCAGAAAAACTTAGTAAACACCTGTCTTAGAACAATGCTAAGAGTTGTATTTTATTACGTCAGCTTAGAGGGCAATGGCTTACAAAACAGTATAATAATGAAGTATTTCCTGTATAATGTCAGACAAACTTCTGAACTGCATTTTTGTCTCCTTGTACAAGAATAAAGGAACCTTAACTGAACCTTGGCTGCATTGATCTTTGATTTTTCCTTTGACAAGTTGGTCCTTCGGACCGGAAGCCTCTTCGTTGACCTGGATCAGACAGGCCTGGTGGCTGAAATCCATACGGAAGAAGTTACCGAAATGGTTCTTATTTGAAAAGACCTCTGACTGAATTATCATATAAACAGAGGCCAGCCACTTTCTGATCTGCGGCTGACGAGCAGGTTTCAATCGGACCAGGGTGATCAATTGCTGAGGCTCAGGTAAGGGGATTCTACTTTTTTTTGTTTTAGATCAGGGACTTGATTGTATTTGTTTACTCAGGATTTTTTATGCAAATCCAGGGACAGAAAAATTGCTATCTTGTCATAGATCAGGGACTTTTTTCTGTTTTAGATCAGGGACTTGATTGTATTTGTTCAGTCAGGATTTTTTATGTAAATCCAGGGACAGAAAAATTGCTATCTTGTCATAGATCAGAGAAGCAGAATAAGTAGGCAGGTAGTCTGAAGGGACTATAAAATCTTTGCGGTACCACATTAAAAAACAGGAAGGGTTACGTAACATTCATAAGGTTAGGTCAAAATGGGTAATAAATGTACAAAACAACCCCAAAATCCGCTATTAACTGAAGATGCAGAATACATGCGGTCACGACGTGCCGATAACGTTAAATACTATACGAAATGGGTTAATAAATATGAATTTGATGGTAAACTAGAAAAATCCTCAGAAAAAGTTGTCAGACAAATAGTAGATCCAGATTGGCACATGATCAGTGGCAACTGGAATCCCCGTGATGCTGCACTTAAGCCCCTCCCACATAACAGCGCAGAGTTAGACAACAGAGTGAAGGGTCTAACAGACTGAATTTCTGAAAAATGGAAACCTAGGGCAGACTGGACTTGCATTAATCAATGCATCCAACAAGAAGGTGAAACTGTTGATAGGTATTATGCCAGATTAATAGAATGTTTTAATAGCCATTGTGGAATGCAGGCTCCTGAAGACCAGACACAAGATTCCCCATATGAGCAGCAGTTAAAGAATGTATTTTTAAAAGGCAGTATAGCACCCATAAGTAGTTTTATTACAAAGCATATGGTAGACCATCGTACAAGCAGATTACAGTCACTGCTTGAATATGCTAGGCATGCCAAAAGGCATTTTAATAACAAAAAGAAAAAGAAAGTCCAAGTATTTGCTGTAGATGACGGAGAAGTTTATTTAGTACAGTCCGGAAAGAAGAGCAAGAAGAATGCCCAGAGAAATAAACAATCTGATCAGCGATCAGAGGACTTTGAAGGGAGAAAAAAAAGGGGTGAATGTTTTAAATGTAGTAAAAAGGGACATATGGCAAAGGATTGCAAGAAAAATAAGAAGGCAGCAATGAAGGATAAGAATGAAGAAGGTGAGGACTGACTATATGGTAGTCAAGAATCACTAGATGGGAATAACAGAGAAAGGACAAATGAGAATGTGATAGAGAGAGCATAGAATGTCATAGGAGAAATAGAGGAAGTGCAGGAAGCTACCGATAGTAAAGAAAATGAAATATTAGACTTAGCCTTGTTGAGCTTGGAGCTCTATTTGGCAGACACGAAACCAGAAGTTACACTCCTGGTAGAGGGGAGGGAAGTCAAGTCTCTGTGCAATTCAGGGGAATCATGAACCCTGGTACACCCCCCAAACTGCCAGAAAAGTCAGAGTCACATGATTACATTTTGGTGAAAGCAGCTAATGAACAGCTGTATCGGGAGCCTCTCTCTCATAATATTGCAATAACAGATCCTGTTTCAGGATTAACCCAGAAAAGCAAAATTGTTGTTTCTGGAAAATGCCCAGTGAACCTTTTGAGCAGAGATCTTATGCAACTATTTGGCATAGCAGTAGTTCCAAACATGCAGGGTATGGAAGCACAACAACAAATGAACACTTTTGCAGTGCAATTGGAGGGTAAAACATTTTATTGGTATAGCCAGGACTTGGTTACGACCGGTCCTGGGGCAATAACTGAAGAGTTAGTGAATGTGGCTATCAGTAAGTTCCCCTCCCTTTGCATTGATGTACAACACCTGTTGCACTGTATTACACCAGGACCTGACAAAGAATATGAGCAAAAATTGTTTAAAAACTGTGCGAACAGATTAGTATTGTGTAATCTGCACTAGGACATGAAAGGGAACAGTGTAGTTAGCTGTTCATTGCCCCAGGAGTTCTTTGCACTTTATAAATCAAATCGATTACCACATGTTAGTTTAACTAAAGACAAAGATGTGAAATGGGCAGACCTAGGAGAAAAAGTCACAAAATGGGAAAAGCAGACAGAATTAGAACTGTCAGAACAAGGAGTACATAGACAGAAATTAAATTAGAGTGCACAGACACACCCAGCTGTACACTTGCAGTCAAGTGAGGGCAGCTGAGAAACACTCTTACTAGAAGAGGAAGAAAAAGCTTTATTAGACACACCAGAGACCCTCTGGTCAATAGGGAAATCAGATGCAGGACTTATTCGTACAGCAGGACCAGTTACCATCACGCCAAAATCAGCCTTTAGACCACAGAAAAGGCAGTACCCCTTAAGTAAAAATGCAGAAGCAGGTATTAAACCTATCATAGCAGCTTTACTTAAGGAAGGATTACTGGTGGAATCTCCCGATTCACCATGTAACACACCCTTATTTCCAGTTAAGAAAGCAAATGGAGAATGGCGTATGGTGTAGGATTTGCAAGCTGTAAATGACGCAGTAATATCAAGGGCACCTACAGTGCCAGATCAACATACCCTATTAAATGATTTGAAGCCTCAACACAAATATTTTTCTGTGGTAGATATTAGCAATGCATTCTTTGCAATACCAATACACCCTGACAGCCAGTATTGGTTTGCATTTACATTTCAGGGGAAGCGGTATACATATACGCGACTACCACAGGGATATTGTGAAAGTCCAACGATATTCTCACAAGAGATGGCAAGTAACTTGGCGGGGTTTACCTCACTGAATGGTGGTCAGATTTTACTTTATGTTGATGATATCCTGCTGGCAGCCCCTACCCAGCAAGATTGTAAGGAAAACACTATAACATTATTGACATTCTTAGCCGTTGAAGGACACAAAGTAAGCAAAAACAAATTGCAGCTTTGGAGAAAACAAGTTAAATACCTTGGATATGTAATATCCAAAAAGGGTAGGACATTAGATGAAGACAGGAAAATAGCAATCTTACAAGCACCAAAACCCACAACCAAGAAGGAAATGATGTCCTTTCTTCGTACGACTAATTTTTGTTGGAGCTGGATCCCAAATTACGCTTTGGAATCTGCACTGTTCAACAACCTGATCTTTCAGAAGCCTATGGCTGCACAGAATTTGATATAATGGACACCAGAAGCAGAATTAGTTTTCTGTAAACTGAAACAATTGATAGCATCCTCATTAGTCTTAGGATTACCAAACTATCATAAACATTTTTTTCCAAACTGTAGATTGTAAGCAAGGTTATATGATGTCAGTGTTGACATAACAGCATAGGGACAAGCAACGCCCCATTGCTTACTATTCATCGCAACTGGACCCAGTGGTGCGGTCTTTGCCCCACTGTGTACAAGCAGTAGTTGCTGCCGCAATGGCAGTGCAGGCTTCGGCCTCAGTAGTATTATCTACTGGCAAACCGATTAATCATGCACTGTTTATTTTAGATTTGTTAAAATCAATTCACTTACCTCAAAAAGTAGCTATTTGTAAGTGCATAGCTCATACCAAGAAACAAGATAGGATTTCAAAAGGTAATGCTAGAGCTGACACAGCTGCAAAGCAAGCAGTCTCAGAAGCATTTCTTTTGAACGAGGAATTACAACCTTCTGAGATTTTAGACTTAGAAATGTTAAAAACAATGCAGACACTTACTACACGAGCTGAGAAACAAAAGTGCCAAAGGCAAGGAGCACTCCTCATGGAAGGACTGTACATCTCAAAGAGGCAAAACCAATATTGCCATCTAATCTCTGGGTCACTGCTGGACAGAGGCACAACAAACTAATGGGCACAGTATTTTTTCATATAAGGGGTGGCGTAAGCCACAATAATTTGGGCTAGGCTTATAAATGCCTTAGGGCAGATAGCCTAGTATAAACCTATGAACCTATGAACCTAATTTATTTAAATATGCAGCTTTGTTGAGCCATGGGCAATGCCATGTCTCAACAGGGGGGATGGTACAGTTAGTCAACCAGGTATTTACTACATACGGATTTAAAAATTATACTAAAACATCTTTTTGCAGTTTTCTGTTTCAGGTAAAGAGTCGAATCAACCTTTGGAAGCAACAGTAGTCCCAGAAAACTGAATCTGGGTAAAGACTACAAAACGTAAACATTGGAGTTCGTCAAAGTGGGAGGGACCATACCAGGTCCTCTTGTCGACACCCACGGCAGTCAAGAATAATGAATAATCCTCTTGGATCCATTTGATACACTGCAAACTTTGCAAAAACTTTGAGCTAGATAAAAATCTTGCTGTTCCACAAAAAGACTAAACATGACAAAATCTAGAGCAAACAGGAATGCAGAACAACCCCAGAAGTATTGCATGGTTATCCTGTTGATTGTACTGATGGCAATAATCTTTTTGCTGTGGCCTATCCTTTTTTTGGCCACATCAGCTGAACTGAATAAACATGATGAGTCACCCATAGACTGGCACCCGAACTTTATCAGGTGATTACACGTGTGTATGCTGAGACTTTTAATGTTTCAAATTGCTGGATTCGTACAGCCATACCAACAGCATATGGGGGGTTATTAATGACTGCGGTCCCCCTAGGGGTCAATGAGACCTTGGAAAACTTGGCTTATGAGACTGTACATTATAAATGTTATACCAAAGCAAACAAAATGGGTACAGTTTGTAATTCAAATTATGACTCATTTCTTGAGTCCATGCAAAAGACTGTTAGGGATATACATCATAATCCTATTCATTTTAAGCAACTGTCTATAATAGATAGGAAAATGTTTCATGCAGGGCAGCCATATCTCAGTAAAGTAACTACTAAGGTAGAGGATTGTTATTTTGTGTGTAATAAGAAAGCATATAAATGGTTACCTGAGAACTGGTCCGGCAGTTGTTTTTTGGGGACATTGGTTCCGGCCATGTGACACACTGCAGTTTTGCCTCAGGGAAATATTCGAAACACCCGAGATGTAGCTAAGAAACCTGTCAGAAAGCCTGAGAATCCAGTGGGATGAATCGAGGCGGGCTGGAAGGACCATCATACCATGGGTACCAAGCTGACACACATGGACTTGAGTGATGCTGTCATATCGTGGGCAGGCATATTACCAGCATATGGAGTGGCAAAATCAATTTGGGAGCTGCAAAAACTGTCCAAATTTCTCGAAGTAATGAGTAATGCAACTTTTTCTGCTCTTGAATTGATAACTGATGAACTGAATGCTATGAGAACTGTAGTACTCCAAAATCGTATGGCTCTCAACTTCACCGTAGCAGCGAGAGGTGGTGCACTTTAATCAAAAAAGAATGTTGTGCATACCAGCACGAGATTAACGACCACCTTGAGGTGATACAGCAAGTGTCGACTATGACCAAACCAGGCCCCAACCCACTGACGGACTTTTTCCAGAATCTGTTTGGGGGGCGGGGTACCTTCATAATGAACATATTAACAGCTGTCTGTGTGGGAATCCTCCTGTTGGGAGTGTGTGCGCATTGTGGCATACCCTGCATGAAAAAACTGATTAAAGAATTGATAGACATGTCAGTATCTGAAACCTTGTATCAAAACACTAAAGTTGATAAATTGCTGGAAAATTAAATATTTTCAGAAGTTTAAACTATATGACTTACCTTACCGCAAATCCCACGTGGAAGAGGTTGGGGGAAGAAATTAACTGTTTATGCTTTTGAAGAGAATAAAAGTGTTAATAGGGGGGAAATGTGAGAGAAATATGTATTCACATATATAGTAAAACATGTATTCATATATGTATTAGCATTATGCTTGCTGCATTAGAAGCCTAAAAGGGTTAACACATTTATTCTGCTACAGGCTTGAAAATAATTGCATGTACTTTCTGACTTTGCTTCTTGTCAGCTCAGTGAATGACCTTGTTCATACACTGAGAAACAGATTATTTTGCTAACGTTAGGAAAAGGAACAATACAGTATTCTGAAATGTTACTAGACTTAAGCAAATAACCTTGTTCATACTCCAGCTGTAGATAAGATTATAGGCTGAAATCAGAATATGCTTTATGCTCAAAGCAGGAAAGAATCACTAATTGCAACATTGAAATATGAGTGAATTGTTACAGACCGGCAGTTAGTGAGGCCACGTTGATATCTTAGGAAATTTTCACATGGGAAGTTTATACTTGCTATATCAGCAGAAAAACTTAGTAAACACCTGTCTTAGAACAATGCTAAGAGTTGTATTTTATTACGTCAGCTTAGAGGGCAATGGCTTACAAAACAGTATAATAATGAAGTATTTCCTGTATAATGTCAGACAAAAATCTGAACTGCATTTTTGTCTCCTTGTACAAGAATAAAGGAACCTTAACTGAACCTTGGCTGCATTGATCTTTGATTTTTCCTTTGATACATATTCTCTCAATCATCCAGTTGTGATGCCATCCACTAAAAATGTCCAGCAGCATTATACAAGTCAGACTAGTGCCATGGCACTTGCATTAAATACTGAGGTTTCTAGTTGGTGTACTTAGTTAGGGGTTCTAATCTCACCATGGTTGACTGGTGTGCATGTGTGTGTGTGTGTGTGTGTGTGTGTGTGTGTGTGTGTGTGTGTGTGTGTGTGTGTGTGTGTGTGTGTGTGTGTGCTTAGTTGGCTGACATTTGAGAGAGCATTTTACACCAGCATCTTGAACACTGCTACTACCATCTTCACACCACCAGACACTGTTGATGTCATCAGTTATAAAGTGTTATCAGACACTCAAAAAAGCCACACTTGTACTGTGGTACTTGTGTTAAGTACTGTGCTCTGTACATAGTTAGGTAGGGGTTCTTTTTATACTTCAGTCAATAGGTGTGTGTGTGTGTGTGTGTGTGTGTGTGTGTGTGTGTGTGTGTGTGTGTGTGTGTGTGTGTGTGTGTGTGTGTCTGTGTGTGTGTGTGTGTGTGTGTTTGTTCAGTTGGTTAATGCTGGAGAGTTCATTTTACAGCAGCATTTGGGACACTGCTAATACCATCTTCTTCTCCCCAGTCACTGCTGATGTCATCAATTATAAAAGTTGTCTGACCCAATAAAAACCACACTTGTTTTGGCCTTTGCAATAAGTTTTGTACTTTGTAAATACTTAGCTAGGGGCTCTAGTCTCACTGCAGTCAACTGTGTGTTCAGCAATCACTATGGTGACAATTTTAGAATGATATATGAGTCCACAGCTATATTAAACTCTCTTCTGTACATTTTGTTGTAGCATACAAAGATTATATCATCCTGTATAACATGCACTCTGACATTAGCAAAAAAAAAAAAAAACGGTGCTATGGCAGTAAAATCAACTACTGTGTTTACAGATTACTTTACCTACACATGTACGGGTTCTAATCTGACTGCAGGCAACTTCCATGTCTGTACATACAACTAAACTATCACTTTTGAGACACTTTTACACAGGCTTCTGAGTTTCCAAAGAAACATTAGTTGCATGTTTTTTTTTTTTTTTGCTTATTTAGACTATTTACTGCACTGTTTTATTGCTTGCCACCTACTTTTATACTGCATATATTTATTGTGTACTAAACTACACTGTTATACTGCAATTGTCTGCTACCCTGTGCCTGTAAAATCAAAGTTTATTGCTGTTTTCACTGTTTAGCAAACCTTTTTGCTGTTTCCACTGTTTAAGTATTTACTAGTATTTTTTCACTGTTTTAAACCTATCTGTTCTGCCTGATTTGATTTTTCCACCAAGCAGCACTTAAATAACTAATCTGTTAACCCTTTAAATCATTCTTTAAAGCCTTCTGGCTGTTTTCTGCTGTTTTAAACATTTTCTCAGTGTCTCACTGCTATTTATTTTGTTCTGTTAAATATTCTCTAGTGTTTTCTACTGAAACTATTCTAGCTACTAGCTGTAGCATAGTCCAGATCCAGGACTATTGATTCTGGAACTGTTTGCAATGGCTTGTTTGTTCTGAGAAAGTTTTACAGGGCTTCTTGGATTGGTAGGGACCTATCTGCACTTTTTTGAGAGAATTGTGTTTATCACCTGGCTGGCAATGGGAAGCTAATCTAGTGCTTGGAATAAGCATCTTCATTGGTCCTTTGGAATTTTTTTTTCAAGTTTTAGCTTCTGGTGTTTAGGCTCTGCATCTGAGCAGGTTTCTGCTTGTTTGAACATTGTGCAACACTGCTCACTATCATGCAATTGTGCATCAAAGTCAGACAGTTAAATTCAACAAAACAAACAAACAAACAAACAAACAAACAAACAAAGGGCATGCATGGTGACAACACTATCATCCTGCATAACTTGACCTGGTCAAGGCATATGACACAAATCCAAAATGAGGTATTACTAAGAACATGTCATAAGTGGCCATAAACATGTATATCACCAAGTGGGTAGACCACTGGATCACATATGTGACAGATAAATATGTTGAATTGTGTGAAGAGACATATACCAACAGTTCAGTGATCAGGTCCATACCACTGGGCTCTGTGCTAGGCCCTTTCCTATTCATAAGTCTTAGATATCAAGAATGACTTACACATCCTTTGCCCAACCAGCTTTGTGGAGCACTGCAGATTGTAGACAATCATTGAATCAAAGTGTGGTATTTGTATAATGCAGAAAATATCAACACACACAAAGGATTGCTTCCACAGCCATGAAGACACAGTAGATGAACAAAAATCATGGTGGTTTAGTTACATTATAAAAGCAAACAGATAAGCTAATTTTAATATAGACAATGCACCCATATGAGCAGACCAAGTGGTATGTGACCTGTATACTTGGGTAGATGGTATGAAGAACATCCACCAGCATGTGCTCATAGTGGTGACTGCTCCCTTATATGTAACAGAACTTCTGAGTATGTGCAAGACATTCACATCAAAGGGCATTATCATTCCATGGCTCTTTGCCCTCATCACACATATAATTGAGTACAATGCACCCTTTTTATGTACCTCACAGCACATCTTGCAGTGATCAGTTACTCAAGTGTACCACATTTTCCAGAATGAACACACACACATCTTATTGGCCACACCTATATATTATTTTTCTTGCATAAACATTAGTGTTTAATGTTGTAGAACCCCCATCAAAAGTGATATACAAGATGCATGTGTGGTACGTGTACCTGTAATGCCCACAGTAAATACATAGCTGATTGACAACATTGATGGTATGGGTTACATTTGTGACAGTGTGGATGTGCCATATATGTGCCATGCACATCTATCAACTACTCAGGATTGCTCCTAATTTCAAATAGAGGTGTAACTATGTCCTTACTAACACCTCTGGCAGATGTTAAATTTTGAGGAAGGTGTACATGATCACCCTCATAGAGTACTGACAAATTATGACTCTTGTACAAGTGTGTTCTTGCAGAACCACTTATAATCACTCACAATCACATATATTATGTCAAATACATGGGATTAATGGTGATATTATTCTGATATTGTGTATGATTGTGACGGGTCTATATTATTTCATGACAAGACATTTCCATCAAACACCTCTCCATCGACATGTAACTGTCAAAATTCACTTCTATAAATCGTGGAATTTTTCCCACAGCCATGAAACAATTGCCCCTTAGCACAAAGGAACACACACCACACTAAATCAAACCCACACAAGTGGGGGTTTCACACACACACACACACACACACACACACACACACACACACACACACACACACACACACACACACACACACACACACAATGTGGGGGGGCTGCACCCCCATATCTTCCTAACTATATATGCCAACTCCAAGATCACAATAAAGTGGGGTAAAGTGCAAAGTTCTGGAGTTGGCAAACTACTTTCTTACCTGTGAAAACTTCTGTGATTTGTGGAAGTGAATTTTAAAAATTTGGTGCAGATGGAGAGGAGTTTGATGGAAATATCTTTCAACATAAAATAATGTCACAATTTACAGGTTTTAATGCACCGTGTTAAACTTCTCAGGCAGCATAAATGATAATGTCCAGTTATCTCAGAACAAATATGTTCCTACATGTACCAGATCTTACAAAAAATCAGATATAACATTAGCCACTTTCAATGTCCTTTGTATACATTTTTAGAATTTGCAGTCTGTTGGGAATTTTCAAAGTCAGTACTTTGGTATTTTTCTGATGTCATACAGTCTGTTCATTGTATTTTTTTTTTCAAGGTGAATAATCTTAAACTTTTAGGGAGTCTTTCCTGTTCTGTCTTTCAATTCTCCCTGAATCTGGTTTCTTATCTGTCATTGAAACTTGTACCAGGCACAAAATGTATTACATTCAGTTGGATTCCTTTCTGCTTCTCAGCTAAGAGCAGTTTAATCCCTTATTATATCCATGTTAACAAACAGAAATGTACATGCATCTAAGTGACTATATTTTTTCTACATATATTCTAGCAAACAGAAGTGTACATGTGCTGCTATATTTTACAACACACATATATTCTAGTAAACATAAGTGTATATGCACTGTTATAAATGTCTATATATATATATATATATATATATATATATATATATATATATATATGGTTCCACTTCATATGATCAAAAGCTCAGAACATCTAAATTGAAAACAGCGAGACCAAATGATCGAAAATCCAAAACATCTAAAACTCATAGCATCGAATGTCAAAACATTAAAAACTACAAAGCAACTATAAATAGCATCCCACACACTGTTTACTATGTTTATGCAGGGGGGCAAGTCCCCCTGCATCCCCAAGTAGGGGGGCTCTGTCCACCACACCCACCCCGTTAATTAAGTATACCATCTCCAAGGTTGCACTACAGTGGGGTTAGGAAATTAACTTTTTCTTCCACTGTAGTGCGACTTCGGAGTTGGTATATTTAATTAATGGCGGTAGTGCAGGGGGGCTTGTCCCCCTGCATAAAAGTAGTAAAACCTCTGTGGGATGTTATTTATAGTTGCTTTGTAGTTTTCAATGTTTTGAGATTTGATGTTATAAGTTTTAGATGTTTTGTGTTTTAGATGTTATGGTTTAGATGTTATGAATTTAGATGTTATGGGTTTGTGATGTTTTCAAGTTTATATATATATATATATATATATATATATATATATATATATATATATATATATATATAAAACAGTAAAGTTTTGTTTTAAAACACCCAAAACAGTTAATATTGATATATATTATAATTTTTATTATGATTTATTAAAAAAAACAGTAGAAAACAAAACCTTTAGCTTTTTTTTGATACAGAAAGTTAAAACACAGTTTTATATGGTTAGCACAACGATAACAACCATTACTACTAGAACTGGATGAATGATACAGTTTAACAACTTTTTTTTTTAAAGACCATTCTGTAAAAATATTTTACTAATTATGTGCTATGTTTGCTTCAGTCTTTTCTACTAACTTGATTATCTTATTTTTTTAACTGTTGAATTAACTGTAGACATTTTACTTTCTGGAGTAAATATGCAAGCTTTTTTTATGCCACACTAAATGAATGATATTACTAAGACATCCTACAAAGGGTTGCTTAGAAAAACTTATACAATACAAACAAATTGAGGCGCAATCTCTGTGAACATTTTAAAACTTGACAGCAAAATTGTCTGTTTTCACAGATTTATAGAGTGTTGTAGAAAACATGCCCTGGGATTCATGAAGCTTGCGCCATGTGCAGGTGTAGCACTGACATTCCAATACTAAATATGGCCGGCAAGCGATCCAGGTATGAGCTGTTTCCATGTGCACTACCTGCTTACGCTACGCCTGCACAGCTTCCGGCCCTTTTATGCTAATTACCCCATTTGCAGCAGTGTAGCATGCAAATGAAGATATTTAGCGATCCAGGAAGTGGTGCAGGCATAGTGTCAGCATGCAGAAATGTAAACCATAAAAAACGGTTTTCATTTTTGCAAACATCAAATCGGAGTCATGACAGCTGGTCAAACACATGTATTATATTGTTAATACATGCCAATGGCTAAATATATAGCCATTGGCATAAAGAAACATGTACAAAATATAAAAAAAAAACATTTAATTTTATGTTTCGCACTATCGCATAGTTTAAGCGCAGGGCAGCAGCGTGCAAACTGGATCGTAAGGAAAACAGAAAAATATAAATAAAACTGAAATGTAACACATATCATGATTTCCCCATAATAGTCAAGGGCAGGCATGTTACACCACACCATGGTGCAAGGGTTGCTAAGGGGCTGTGACAGTGTTTAGCCCGGTAGCTAGGAATTAGTAGGCAATGCCATGCTAATGAGAGGAGTAATAGTGAATCACAGATTCCCCGCTGGTGTAAGGATGCACCTCACAGCATAGCGTTATAACACCGAGGTGTGCCCTTGAGATAAAAATGACATCAAGAGAGAGGTGTGTCACCTTTGCTGTAAGCAGATTGGAGCACTGTTAATCTGGTTTTCCCATAGCTAAGCAAAGCTGCAGGAAAGAGGTGTGTTGAACTGGCTATAGCTTTGCTTAGCTGAGAGCACACAAGATAACCGAGTATGCATGTGAACAGGTATTAAAACACACTTAAACTCAGTAAACGGGTTTGTGTGGAGCGCACCGGAGCTGAAACAGGAAGGATACAGGAAAAACATAAGGAAATGCTGCAGCAGGAAAATTGGAGTACAAATGACTAATTACACCAAGGAACCTACAGTGGGCCATTGACAACAGCTAAAAAGGCTGCAAGCAGCCACCTGCAAAACAGGAAAGGGGAGGGGCTGTACTGCAAAGAAAACAGTAAAGCGTCACAGCAGAACAAAGCAGATTTGCATTATATCAGCTACAAGACACATATTGCAACACATGACTGGGTAGGGAAAGTACAAAACAAGAAAGACGGCAGTTGGCAGCATGCCTGATAATGGGAGGGGATGCTGGTATAAAAGTGAATTAAAGGGCAACAGATTAATCATGGCAGGCAAGCATAACTCCGCACTAAAGGCCCCAAACTTGCAGTACTCACTGTATAACCCATAGTTAAGATACCCTGCAGCTGGAATTGCTCATACACACCCAATGACATCAGCAGCATCCATAGCATAATAGTATAAAGCGTGAAAGCACCTCACACATGCTTGTGTATTCCCATACACTCTACACCATTGATGTATACAGACGGGGAACATTTAATATGTACATGTTAGGGTTTGCTATAGCTTTGATCCACCAGCATGTATTGGAGACTGAAGGTGGTGTGGAGGATGATGCTCACAACCACCCCAGGCACCAGAGGAGGAGAAGAGTGTTCAGACCCAGAGTAACCTACCAGGGGCTACATGATCTGGAGATAGTAGAGCATTACAGGATGGACAGGGGCAACCTACAGCAACTTGTGGAGCTGTGCCGGCCATGCCTCAGAGCCAGAACAAACAGAGGAGAACCCATCCCAGTGAATATGAAGGTATGTGTAAGCCTGAGAATACTAGCTACAGGTACCTTTCAAAGGCCAACTGGGCATAGCATGGGGATCCCACAGGCATCAGCATCCAGGGTACTTCACCAATTCCTGGATGCCATGTTACCACATGCCAATGAGCACATATACTTCCCCGAACATAGGAGGAGTTGCCCAGCAATATGCGTCTCTTCCACTGTGTGGTAAAATACCCTGAGGTACTGAGTGCAATAGACTGCATGCACATACACATCAAGTCACCACCCGGTGAGCAGGGTAGGCACTACATAAACCGCAAGGGATACCCCTCCATCAACTGCCAGGTCATGTGCAATGCCCAGGGCATTATCATGGATGTGTGTGCTGGCAGCACTGAAAGCTATCCCAACTCCCACATCTGGCATGCCTCACAGCTGTATCAGGTATTTGCCACGGGGGACATCCCAGATGGCCACCTGGTGGAAGATGCTGGCTATGCACTGGAAGCATGGATGATGACTCCCATCAGAAATGCACACACACCCATGCAAGAACTCCATAATGAGACACAGGCACAAACCAGAATCATCATTGAGAATGTGTTTGGGATGCTTAAATCACAGTTCCATTGCTTGGACATATCTGGTGGAGCCTTGCAGTACTCTCCAGGCATGTGGGCCCACATTTTCATAGTATGTACCATGCTACACAGTATGATCCTGCGGAAACAGCTGCAGCAGGGACAGAATGGTGAAGGCCCCTCACAGCCCACCACCATTGCCAAGGGCCCCACAGGCACAGAAGTACTCAGAACATGAACACCCTGAGCCAGCCCCAGTAGGCAGATGGAGGTGTGCCCAATATGCCCATGCCTTGGCAAGGAGGGAACGTATAGCACACACAGTGACAGTGTAGGCACCTAGGGACTGACACCTTTCTCCACCTGCACACACAGTAAAAATGGATGGCACACAAACAAGACTACCTGTAAACTGTCATGTGTAGGCAGTCTACTGTGTGCATCCAACATAGGCAGCCCTCAACTATTGAACACACAACTGCTATTGGCACAAGGTAAGTCAACACCTGAAAAGTAAATTAAGCTATCAGCATGTGCTGATACTGTATGTATAGGTTCATAGGTAGGTACTTGGCTAACTGCCTGAGGGCATTCATAAGCCTAGCCAAAATGTGTCAGCCTTTGCCACCCCATTGATTAATTAACTGTCCCTCTGTGGAGAAGAGTCAATGGCAGGATCCCTAGGGTGTATCTACTGTTCCCCATCCACTCTTCAAAGTTTCTCTTGAAGAGTGTTAGTGAGGGGCTCTGTATAATATAATTAGGGATGTAGTTCCAAAGCATGGGGAGTTTCTGTGACAGGAATCTGTCCCCCCAGCATCTTGTAATTATTATTGAGGCAAGGTTTAGCTCCCTACAGCGTGTGGCTCACTGTGACATGGATTCCCATAGGTGGAGCATATCTATTAAGCCTGAGTTGGACATTGCTTTGTTGGCCAGCAGAGATCATCTCTGAGTAAATAAGATGCCACTGAGTAAAGCAGGAGTTTATTCAGTCTGGCTGCATAGGACATATGTTTGAGGCCAGTAATCCTCTTGGCGAGGTTTGTTCATGGACCTTCCAGCTGTCGGAAGTGTCTTCTGAGGTATACTCTAATGGGACTGATGAGTGATGAGTAAAGGACACTATAACCTCAGTATGTCTAGATGCAAACCCTTTAGCAATCAGATGGCCTACATAGAAAGATGTCGTAACTACTTTGGAGATATGATTGTCAAAGGAGAGATCACTACCTACCTTAGTCCCCAGATACCCTATTACCTTGTCTGTATTAAAGTGGCTGCCACTTATGTGCTAATATGTGGGTGTTTAGATTTTTCAAAAATGGAATGACCATGCAGTTTGTGGCACTTAGCTGGAGTCCATGACTTTGACACCCTGTGTCGGTCTCTGTGAGGCCCCTTGAAGGATGTCTCTGTCAGCTGGACTGTCAGTTATGGCTCCCAGTTTGCAGTCATTGCCAAACATGGTCCGCTGTAGTCCACCTGTGTTTGCCTGTAACTCTGAGAAGTATATGCCAAACAGTAGGTGTCCCAGGACTGAGTCCTGTGGGACACCAGTTGTGACTGGTTAAGAGTTGGACCTGGAGGCTGCTAGTCTTACCATGTGGGTTCTGTGTGTAAGTCTGTTGGCAACCCATCCTGTGATGTATGGGTTTATGTACATGATGGTGAGGTTATCAATTATACCTGAGTGGGGAATGGTGTCAAAAGCCTTGACGAGGTCCGGGTAGTATGCGTGAACCACCTCTCCCCTCATCTAACATCTTGGTGACTGTCTGTAAGATGTCAAGCAGGTTCAGTAGGCATGATCTGCACTCAACCAAGCTGACCTGAGTTGGGTCAAGTGTTTGGAGGTTACCAATGTCTTTTTCAATGAGTGACATGAGGATGTGCTCCATAGCTTTGCAGACCAGGCTAGTCAGGCCTATGGGGTGGTTGTTACCATGGCCAGTTGTGTTTCCACCTTGGTGGAGTTGTATAACCATTGATATGCACCATTGTATGGGCATGTAGCCTGTGTAGAGACTGAGGTTGAAAAACTTAATTAGGTGGGGGGTTAGTTTGTTTTGTAGTGTTTGCAAGATGCAGTCTGGGACACCATCTGCCTCCATTGATGCTGTGTTTTTTCATCTGAGAGGGCCATTTCCACCTGTGTGTTTCTGATGTCTGAGATACTGTACTTTCTGGGTATTGTTGTGGGCTCTTTAGGGGGTGATGTTTGCACTGAATGTATCTGCAAGGATGTTGGTGATATCAGTAGGGTCAGTATATTTTGTGCTATATTGCACCGGCACAGTACAAATCTGGGTGTTACCCTTAGATTCATGACATAGCCAAAGAAGGCTTTGTGGTTATCTTTTGAATCCCTGCCTATTTTCCTGTTGATGTTAGCCTTGGATGATTTCATGAGGGACCTATGTTTCTTACTAATACTGGTCACGGATGTCTGCCCTTCTTGGGTTTTGCTGTTTTTCTGGACTACTGTCCTACTTCTGTTGTATAGCCTGTTTATTGCAGGAGTTCACCAGACTGGTGTCCTTTTCTAGGAGGAGCGAGTCTTGGTTTACCGGTGATGGCATGATCCGTACATCCTTGTAGGTGCTTATAGAGTGCATTTGTAAATCTTTCTGTATCTTGAAAAGTGCTTTCCCTTAGCGTGGGAGCTGTGAAACCTCCCACCTGTCTTTAGTAGTGTGAATGTATTTGTAGGAAAGGTATTCACTGTGGTTTCCTTGGGTGGGGGAGATGGTTGGGTGTGAAAATCATCAGTGAATAGTCCATGGTCATATCTAAACAGTGACTGGTTTACCTCTGCTGTGGTGCACCTGTCGCCCATGTTGGTGATTATCACTTCTAGTATGTTTCCACCTCTTGTTAGGGAGTTTACCATCTGACACAGGGCATATGAGGTGATAAATTTAAGGAAGCACTGGGCCTGGAAGTGAGTACTCAAGTAAGTTTCCCAGTTAATGGTAGGGTAGTTGACATCGACCAATACCAGGGTGTTTGGTAGGACTGTCATGTTTTCCACTGTCTACAGGTAGGAGGAGTGATGGTCCTGGGTCATGGAGGGTGATCTCTAGCAGGCCACAGTTTGCATTGCATTTTTGGCTGATGTTAGCTGCACATGGATGATCTCAGAGGTATCATGCTGCCCCACTATCCTGGAGGTGTAGGTATCCCTGATGAATATGGATACATCCCCTCTATGTCTGTGTAAGCCCATGTTCTGTGGCCGAAATATGTGGTATGGGTTGTAGTCCGGTAGTGCTGGTGAGCTCTCAGGAGCCTTAAAGCAGGTCTCAGTTACTGCACAGATGTTGAAGTTGTCCATACGGAGGAGCACTGTGAATGCGTGCATGTTGTGATTACAACCCCTGGTGTTGAGTAGCATAACCCTCATTGATTTCACTATTGTGCTGTTTACAGAGGTGGATTCACCTTTGAGTCTTGCCAGAAAAAGGCACCATGGGGGTGCCAATAGCCTTGGCCAGTATTCCAAAGCCTATGGCAGACACATGCAAGCCAGTGTTGTATTGTTGCATGCATGTTTCCCATATGTGCTTGTTACTCATCTTTCCTGTAGGTAACCTACTGATAAGCAATAGAAAGCCTTAAACTTATACAAGTCTTCTAGCTTCCAAGATAGGCTTTTGGAGTGATTAAGTATCAGTGTTCTGTATGTTCTTGCTGTACTTAACTGTTTTCTGACTACATGGTGATTTTTCACTGTATACTGTGATCTGAAAGCACTGTTTATTCACATATTATGTCTGTGATGGCCTGCACTTTAGAGGTTCAAAGATAGGTAGTAGGCTATCTGCCCAAGGGCATTTAGAAGTATAGCTACAGTGTGTAGTCTTTCTCCACACCATTGATGAAGTAACTGAGCCTCTGTCAAGCATAGCCAATGAAGTGATTCCAGACAGAGTTGCTGGAAGCTGTTGAAGACTGGAGTGTCGGAGGGTGATAGGGGCACTTAGTGATCTAACGAGGGCATGTTAATGTGAAAAATCAACACCGTTCAATATCCCCAACAGGTCTTGCAGCTATAAAACTGGAGGGGCTCCCCCACACCCTGGCTGTATCATTCTGGGACACATAATTCCTGGAGTGTATATTCTGTTACCCATTCACACATCAAGGTTTCTCATGAAGTGTGACAGTGAGGGGCTATGCCTAATGTAGTTAGGAATTTAATTTATAGTCTCTCATTTCATTTATGTTTTTATTTCAAAAGTAAATGAAGCTCAGTGGGTTTGGGCGCCTCCGCCCTTTGCTTAGCCTAACTTACACACAGAAATCATCTAAATAGGAAATAGGCAGAAGCAATATTAATGTCAATAGTGCAATGGTTACAGCATTTGCATAGTATCTGTGCATTCCGGGTTCAAATCCCAATAAAGTCAGAGATGTTTTTCATGTTAAAAAGTATACCTTAACCACAGCTTCCATATTTAGGTAGTATTCTTCAGTATAATAAACATTTGAAACACCCATATAAACCCATGTGCACTGTAGAGTAAAGTCAACAGAGAATGTAATGTTATGTAAGCACATAGTGAGATGTTATTTCACTGAAATGTATATATACTAAGTAGTTAGCAGATGTGGCCGTGTCTACGTGCACAGGTTATAAGTTTTAAAGTTTGTTTAACTGTGTTTAGCTGCTGCTTTAATGTCACACAAACACTTTTAAACATGCTTAGAACTGCTTAAATGAGCCTTATTCTGGAGTAAAACACATTTTTTAAAGCATTGCAGGTGTGAACCCTGGACCATGCACACCATAGTCATGGGACTTACCACTAAGCCATCTTATATATACATACATGTCGGTGATGTTTGCACATAGAAATATATATATATATATATATATATATATATATATATATATATGTATATATATATATATATATATATATATATATATATATATATATATATATATATATATATATATATATATATATATGTATATATATATATATATATATATATATATATATATATATATATATATATATATGTGTATATATATATATATATATCTACAGTTACATCTATAGCCATATATATAAACATCTATGAGCACACTTTGTGACACAGAAGCAATCCAAAGGAATTGAAGTGTACACAAAACACATGCAGCTCTGCTATTATAACTATTAATATTAACTTAATACACCATAGAAGGGATGATTGTTGTGTATGGGAAGATTGGGGTGGGGGAAGGATTGATGGGTAATAAAATTATGCATCAAGGAGAGCCTGGGTTGGATGTTCAATAAGTGAACTGGAGGGGTATACATGGAATATGGGGACAATATAAAAAGAAACAAAACAAGAACCATTCTCATCCATAATACACCCTGTCAGGTCACATTGCTATACTTAATTCCAAAATTCTATGAACATTAACATGTATCATACATATGTACACCAACTGACTGTCGCATTTTTTTTCAGTAATGAAGAATGCCCATTGTAAAATGTATATTCTAAACACCATAACATTTGTACATATCTCAGATGCCTTAGTGACAAAGTGAGTGACTGTGGTGTTCATGGTCCCGGGTTCAAGACTTGCAAAGGCTGTTAATTTATTTTGAGGGCCAGAATATGGGCTGTCGGATGCAGGTTGATTAAAGCACTTTTAAGCAGTTGTAAGCAGTTTTGCATGGGTTTGCATGATGGTAAGCAGTGCTTAATCACGGTTAAACGTTTAAGTGCTTCACCGGTTTAACCTTTGCTTAACGTTGTGCAGGCCATGGGAAAACCTGCTTACAACCACGTAAATGTGCGTTAATCACACTTTCCCTACCAGTGCCTGTTTTGAGAGGTAAATTAATAACCACTTCCAGGATTAAAACCCGCAACCATGTACACCATCTTCAGAGTAACCTACCACTAAGCTAACTGAGATGTACCTATGCCAGTTGTGTATTCAGGCAGGTTAAAACACAAAAGGGAGAATTGTGTGGAAATAGGACAAACCGTCATGTACCCAATGAAAGGTGTATGCTATATAGATGAAACAGAACCAAGATTCAACCAAACACAAACAGGAAGGCAAACTGGTGGTACTCTGCCTTAAACTGTACCACAGAAGGTAGTAACTGTTGCAAGAGTGAACACACATGAGTGGAAGTGATCCCTGGTCAGCCTCAGTAAGACGTAGATACACCATATAAAACCACACAAAGCTACTGTGAAACTAATCAGTCACATATTATGAGGCCAACCACAGTGCATTCTATAGTTGTGTCATGAATCGTAATGGCAACAACAAGACCTACCGTGCTTCACAGCATTATGGCATGAGAAGTACTGCACCTACAGAAATAGCACCTGTTCATCCAGATAGGGCCTTGGATAACCTAAACCCACACTCGCCTCCCCCCAACAGGTACACATATTTATATATCCATGTACACTACAGAGCCCATGTAATAAAAACTATGCAGGTGCAAGCTGCACTCTCTAAAGCCATACATACAGCTTGCATGGGACCTGTCAACATACCAGGTTGTATCCTACACAAATGTCAGAACAATTTACTCTCCACATACACATCATGTTCAATCATAGCTTCATGTCAGGCTGTGTACACACTGAATGGTGCACAGCAACAGATATTATATGCCACAAATGGGGAGAAACCAATGATAATGGGAAATAGTGCACTACTATCCTGCTGAGTCTGGTCTGTAAGGCCATGAACCTTGATCAACTTATTTGATGTAGTCAGTACAGATGTAGATGACAGTAAGGTTGATTCACACAGCATATCATAACCTTGCCAGGTCTTAGGACACCATCACCCATACTGTGTTCCAGCTACACTCAGTAAACTAGGTGTATATTCCTATGTCACAGGAGTGGTTGGCAACTGGACTGCTGGCAGAACCAATGCTACAGAAGGTGTCTGACTAATACACACACATCAAACCAGTGCCAGCTACAGTAATACAGGGTTAATTCCTGGTACTCCCCCTCATTGTTATCTATACCACACAGACTAACACAGAAGGCATCTGCCTATTGAAGTTTGCAAATGACTATGAACTAGGATCAATAGTTGACTCAATGAGTGCTGCGGGCAACATACCGAAGGACCTTTGTGGGTCAGATGTGTGGTGTGTGATGTATGGCCACAATCTGACAGCTATGTATTGCATTGTCATCCCCTGTGTTAAAAACCCTGTACCCATGAGCTACCACCTAAGAAGCGGCCAACATAATGGAAACTGTGTGTGTATGGGATGCAGCTGGACAGTAGTCTTTCCTTTGAAAGTTACTTCACCACACCAGTCAGGTAGTCATAAGTGGCACCCCTGATCATGACAGGGTGCCATCCATAAATATAGAGATCATTGTTCAGCCATACTCAACACTCTGACCCATAATAGATCAAATATATTCTTTAAGGGTTATTGGCCATGTTCAGATGGCCTACACTAGCCTTCCCAATCCCTAGCTCCACTATGTAGCATGATGCCTACCCTGAATAAAGCCATGTCCAACACAGAATTGTTGGACATGCTACACTTACATATCCTGATTTCAAATAAACACATACTTCAATGACATCCACCTTTCCAGTACAAGGATCACAACATGCCTGAGAGATCCCTGTCCCATACACTTTACATACACCTGCCATACTATGTATCCCTGTCCAGCAAAGCTGCACATTTCCTTGCTTTGAGACATGGTGTGATGACCGCATGGCAAATATATCAGTAACCCTGTGGATCAGTTCTGGCACTGCTTGAACTGGCCACTGAAACTTAACTGTCTGATGGCTGCAGCTAGGTAACCTTTCAGCCTAGGCTCATAAATGGCCCAGGGCATATAGCCTACTAGTTCACTATGACCAAACATGCTATAGTTGATATTCATCCCTGCAAATACCATCAAGCTAGCCATTGTCCCATGAGTTTCACATGTGCAACACAGGTAATACATGGCAGGATGCTAAACTGCTGTACAGTGCCATGTAGATGTATATGGCAAAACACATACATGTAAAACTTTCCATGAGCAAGTCTGCAGGGTTACAGGTCATGTCCCTTAAGGCTGTGTATGACTATATATGTGACATATACACAGCATTAAGGTCTATTGCATTAATGTGAACACATCCAGGCAAGTGCTGATAGTTAAAGACTCCAGTACAGGCAAACAGACATGCCCACATCAAGACAAAATCCACATGGAGTATGAGCAATGTCATCACTTGACACACACATATATGGTGATAACATCAAATCACCAGTACATGTCAAATGTGTGTGAGTTAAACATGTCATTGGTGTAAGTGTCATGTAGATTTATAAAGACATATTTGGAATCTTCATAAATTTGGTGCACATGTATGTTCAGCTGTACATCTGTACTTCTCTGTGAGTTACTGTGACCTGCCTCCATCATTATTTTTTCCAGGTATGCTGCATGCCAGGCTGCCACCATACACCTGCTTGGAGGATGAGGTCCTCATTCCAGACCTCCTCAACAACCATGTAACACTCTTCAGCCATGTGCCACAGGATGCACAACAGCGGTATGCCCAGTGGGAAGAACTGCGCAGGAGGGTAAATGATGTTGGCAGCCACAATCACACCTATCAGCAGGTGCACCGACACTGCACCAACATCATTAGGTGGGCAAGACAGCATGTAAGTGCAATCACCAGGGAAGAAGGTGCAACAGGTGGGGGGGCACTCACCCAGCCCCCATTCACATGTACCGAGGAGCTACTGGCCAACCTGTGGACACCTGCAGAACTCCATCCACAAGCTTTAGCTGGTATTGTGGAGGTGGGTGTCTCACAACCACTGAGCCTGGAGTTGCCTGGTAAGGCACTACTGCACATATAACACAACTATATTTCATATTGTTACAAGTGTTACTGTACAATATGTAATGTAACATCATATGCAAAGCATGTATGCACACATGCCACATACTATAGTTTGCTACTCTATGTATGCACAGATGTACATGCTCCATAGCATAGTCTATTGTACTGGCTTATGTGCTAACATGCACATTGCACCCTGTAGCTATCACACAGGTGTGGATAATGATCTTACTGCTGTGACACTCCTATTAAGGTACCTCTGGCATTTCACAGTGACAGCAGCCTGTTGCAGGTGAGATTGTTATTATTTATTAGGCTTGATAATGCGCAGATCATATTAAATGCATGCTATCTGCCATGTGGCCATTTAACACATGTACACATAATGTATGGTGGCCCTGTTAATATATACAGGTCAGACCTACAATGCATCACAGTGGTTACTCATGTGGAATAATTGAAGATTATATAAAACACCTACACTAAACCTTGCAAACTGTCATTGCCAGATGTGTGGACAGCTGTTAATACAATCGTGGAGGTGTGGTTCACTGTAGGAACATGTACTACAGATCAGCATTACACATGTGGGGAATACAAACAGTACTATGCAGAGAGCATATGTGTGCACACACTCTAAATGTTTTGGAGCTGGAGTATGACCGGCCCACAGGATTCACCCTTGTGGATTATACCCTTGCTATGAATGTCACACAATGTCATGTGCTATCTGACATGCCCATGACATTTAGTGGGCTGACTGAAACACTGCCTAACTATCTTGTAAAACATATATCACATCCCAAACATACCACCCTTTGTCTGCATAACCCTATCCTCAATGGAGCATATGACATCTATGGATGTATGTCATATGGGACAACATTGACATTGAAATAGATGCCCATCACAATTATTGGACAAAACATGTTTACAAATGGCCATGTAGGATGGCCAGAGACATGAAACAAACACACACAATAGAAGTGATGTACATGTGTGTATACCCTGTTGTTCATTGGCTCGACACAATACAACAATGGCCTTTGTGTAATGGTGATATTGCATATGTGAAACACTAAACATCATACAGGCCTGTGCACAGCTTGTGTAGGCATGACATCAAACCACCAAATAACATGTCTTGAACATCATGAGTGTGTCATGACATGAAAGCATTCACCTATACAGTATCCAAATACATACATGTGTTGCACAACATACACATACCACCACTTCACGCGACAGATACAGTACATTCACCTTGCTGGTGTCAGACATCACTGTCATGCTTACTATGTGTGAGGTACACAGATGGCATGTGGGACATGGCGTACTGCTAAGTTAGCCATGTCTGGGCATAGTTGCCAGGCATCAGTAATATGGTTGCAGATATGCAGTGGTGTCATCTGTATACCCTTCAGTGACCTGTGTCACACATTCTTCATTAGGGTTTAGTGTGTATACACCTCAGTGATGTGGATCACATTCCATATTAGATATGTATTGCATCTGAACACAGTCATGGCTATGAACTGTGTCTTTAACTCACACTGTATAGCAATAGTGAAGCCACATGATGCCCTTCAATGGCTATGCACATCAGCTAAATGTGCAGTATGTCACTGTATATCTGTAGGGTGAACTGAAAACATTGCGTCAGTTGAAGATCCATGT
>NC_056725.1:283033234-283040734 GCF_019279795.1 Protopterus annectens
AATTTGGGGATCCCAGGCAATGTCCATGTCAAGGACTATTAAACACAAACATGGCATGCATTGCAAAGCAATAGCCACACACAATGGTATCCAGGATGACAGGACAGTTAATACAATACCCATCTGTGTGGGACATTGCAGACACTACACCCCTGAACCACACTGCAGACCATTGTTAGGTGACCTGATGCCAAGGATTACCCCTCACCCAGCCTTGTACAGCCATCTTGCACAGCCAATCACTACACACCGATGAAACAATGCATACATGTATATCAGTACTGGCACCTTGTGTCTGCATGTGGGATGTGATGCTCCCAACCACAGTCACACCCAGTATAATTCCCATTGGCATACTGGCTGATGTCAGACACGTTCACATGCCCTATCCCATAGAACCTCAGGATAACCACTCTGGTGCATGTAATACCTGTGCATTATTGTAGTGTGGCAAACTAAGTAGTTATGAAGTGTATTTGTGAGCCTGCCAAAGTGTGCCAATGTATCTGAGTCCCTTAGAGAGTGTGGTTGTGTTGACAATGACATCTGTTCATGTGGACAGCCATCAGCCATGTGTGCTACACCTAATGTATGTCTACTATATCTCTGTTGCAGATGTCGCTCACCAGCACACATATATGTTCTTACAGCACACCAACATGTCAGCTATGTGGCACATGGAGTAACTGCATGCACTTGTAATAGTAATGGCTAGTCAGTCAGGAGTTTGAACCCCTGTATCGATAAGTGTGTGACAGGAGATGCTTAGGTTTTAGTCTCCCAGCCCTTCTCTGATGTACTTTGCCTCTGTCTGTCCCTCACACACACACTCTGGTGGATGTGGAGATGTACACCTGCTCAGCAACAGCTTGTGTTTTGTAAGTGATGGTCATGATCAGGTGATGGCTTCTGCATCTGTTGCAGTCCTCTTCTTGCTGATTGCATGTGAAACAGCTGTGGTGACATTCCCATAGCCAATTGCATGGAAACACAGTACAATATCTAGGAACATCATGTCGGTGTTTGCCAATAACAGTCACTGTGAGTGGAACCTGGATCTGGTGTTTGGTAAACAGCATCACAGATGAAATCTGGATATTCCTCAAATGACGTACACAGTGGAAAATAGCCTAAAGACAGGAGGGTGATGTGTCAGACATGACTACAGCATGTAAGTGTAGATATGCTTCATTCAGATTACTGCCAATTTAAAAAGTTGTGTGTGGTAATGGCTAGTCTGTATGTTTTAATAACTGACAAGACAGTGCTCTGTTTGTGAGGAAACCCCCATCTGTAGGGTCATCTTTGGACTGGTCAGTGTGTGAAATCATTGTTTCTTGTGTTACTCACAGAACACACATCTGTGAACTGTAGAAGCATAGTATGAGGATTGCAGTCAGTACATGGTAACAGTGATGAGAGTTACTGCCATTGTATCCCAAATTGGACATACGTCACATGAAACAATGGTATGACAGTCACTGTCTGAGGTTATCACAATGACATGTCAATAGAGGGCCACTGTTCATAGCTGCAGTCACAAGTCATCTACGCTTTGGACAGATGTCATGCAGTATATATGCATGTGTTGTGCTCCCTCTGCAAATGTATGACATCTGTTGTCTTGGGCTGATGGTAATATCTATGCATGCTGTTATAAGTAATCCTGAATGGTGTTGATTATTACTAAGCCTTATCTTTGTTAAAACTGCAACACCATAGGCTGTATGGGATTGGAGGTCCCGGCAGAACCACCTGTCCCACTTAGCTGGCCATGGCATCGAGCACCAGCACATCTGGGGCCCAGCCTTGGACCTCTACCTCTGTTGGCTCTGTACCACCTTCTGTTGCAACCACCACTGAGGATGGGGCCTGCCCCCCCCAGGAACAGGTCCAGACTGGAACTTGTCAGCCATTGTACAATCCAGGCCGTGGTGCGTAGGGGGCTCAATAAGGGGGTTTAAAGACCAGCTACGCCAGCTCAAGTGCAGAGTGTCACATTTAGAGGGTGAGCCTGCCCCTCCTAGACAGCCCCAGCACAGCCACCTTTGCAGCTGTGAAGGTGCAGTGGTGGCTGCCCATGGGTGGGGACCTCTGTCCCACTGTTTCCATTTGGGAGCTCATGGGCTTGTGACTGCCAAACACCCCTCCCCATCTAAGGTGTATCCCACCCACATGTGTCATATACCACCCCTGTATGCTGTCTTGTCTGTCATCCAACCCAACCTATCCTCCATGAGCATACCTACTCTCCTTCCCCAACATCCCACGCTCACCTTACGAAAATGGAAACAAAAGACCAATCTGTTCCCAGAACAACTTTTGCCCCATACATAGCTGTCCATTTCACACATGTCCCCTGGACACATGTAACCTTTTTAACTTGCATCACAACATACTACTGTTGCCCTCACCCCTCTCTCAGGCACACGATCCTGGTATGCACATGACTCCTAAAGGTTCCAGGTACATGTGATGCAGATGACCCCATTGTACACATGACACTACCGGTCCCTCTATGGTTAACCCATTAAACTTTTTAATGATGATGATGTTGTACACAGCAGCTTGCAAGAGTACTGTTCTCACATAATGATTGGACAGGAACTGTTTTGTTAATGTAAATGAAATGCTCAAAGTAATATATTTGGGCAATGTACAAATGTTTGCATGTATTAATGGCACATGTCTGTCTGAGGGAGTCTTAATATTACATAGGACAACACCACTACATAATACAGGAGTTGCTGGTGTTTCCCTTTTCATTCTTTTTTACTGCTTTGTTGTCACATGGTATGTACTTGATATATCTATATATATATATATATATCTGTATCTATGTATGTATATATATATATATATATATATATATATATATATATATATATATATATATATATATCTGGACATAAATACACACACATACATCTACATAATGGAATACATTTCCTATACTGTTGAATGACTGTGCTGGATGCTATGTTTATGATAACATCCAATGTCTGCATATCTGCCATTGCTTAGTGGTAAATCACGTTGGCTGTGGTGTGCAGGCTCCTGGTTTCAAGCCTTGCAGACGCCATTTATTTTGTTGCTGGGCAGAACAAGGGCCATTGGATACGGAGCGATTAAGGCACTTTTAAGCAGTTGTGAGCAGGTGTGCACAGGTTTGTGCAACTGTAAGCATTGGTTACTTTTGGTTACAGTTCCTTACACTCAGTTACCTGCGTGATTGCTTAACCTGTGTAGGCAGTGCTTACCCCTATGCAAACAGGCTGTAACCCGCTCACTGCTGCTTAAAAGTGCTTACTCTCGCTTACCCCCATACTAATTTTATTAAAAGAAAAGAAAAAAGGGGTGATAGGAAAGTGGTGAAAAAGGGGCACAAAAAGGGAAAGACAGTAAGCATCATAGCTAGGGATGTGCAGGACGGGTGTAGGGAAGGTCCATAGCTCTCCATTTCTTTTACGGCAATGGCTGTGCATATGCAATAAATTTGGTGGAACATTTGGACATTCGCAACCCTGACAGAGGGGTGAGGACAACAATAGTATTTTGTGATGCCAATTAGAAATATTTACATGTGTCCAGTGGACACGTGTGTGAAATGGACAGCTATCTATGGGGAATGCTTTTTTGTGGGTAACAGATTGCCCTTTTTTCTTTTACTTTTAGGTGAGATTGGGATGTTGGGGAAGGAGAATAGGTATGATCAGGGAGGATAGGTTGGGTAGGATGACAGACAAGACAAACAAGACGCATACAGGGGCGGTATATGACACATGCAGGGGGGACACCTTGGACGGGGAGAGGTGTTTGGAAGCCGCAAGCCCATGAGCCCACAAATGGATACATGGAGACTGAGGTCCCCACCCATGGGCAGTCACCACAGCACCTTCACAGCCCAGAAGGTGCCTGTGCTGGGTGCTGTGTAGGAGGGGCAGGCTCACCATCTAGTTTCACCACTCAGCCCTCAAGCTGGCACAGACGGTCTTGAATCTCCCTGTTGAGCTCCCTATGCACCACAGCCTGGACCATGCCATGGGTGATATGTTCCTGTCTGCTCCCACTCCCAGGGGGGGTGAGCCCCATCCCCTATGGCAGTTCCACCCAAAGGTGGTGCAGGGCCAATGGAGGAGGAAGTCCCAGGCTGTGCTCCAGATGTGCTGGTGCCTGGTGCCATGGCCAGCTGAGGTGGGACAGGTGGGTCCGCTGGGACCGGCCTTCCCATACGAGCTATGTTGTAGCATGTTTAAGGCAGATATGTGTTAGTAATAGTCAACAGCATTCACAATTAGTTATAACAGCATGCATAGGTATTCCCATTACCCAGGGCACCAGATATAAAATAGTTGCAGAGCAGGCAGAACACATGCATATATGGGTAAACAGTGGCCATTACAACAACATGCAGGTTTCATTGATGGCAACAGGACACCTATATGGGGGTATTTTAACATTGCACATGCATAGAAGCAGATGTGAATATTTATAAACCAATAGGAAATATGTCCCAACAAACGTTAGGAGTATAGACATACCAAATGAGTTCTGTAAATCGGTTATTTTTGCACATATGGTAGGGGTGAGAGACAGAGAGTTTAATTAACAAGTAATAAATCCTTGTAGTTTTCACAACATTCATAGTCACTGCAGTGGTCTGACCCTTACATGTATTATTACACTACGCAATGGCATTTTATTGTGCAATGGTATGTTTGTAGATTAGTATGTACGGGACTTGTGTCTTACGTACAGGCTTGACAAGATGCAGGTGTAATGCAACATGTTTTGAGACTGCTGACTGCTGTCATATACTTTGGGTGAGACGCTGGGATTACAGGTATGTTTGCATGTACATTCTCTGGCTATGTACAAGTCTATCAGTTATATATCATTTACAGCTGCCGACATTTCTTGGATCATCACACTAATTTGTCAGTGGAACAGGGAAAAAGGCAGGTGATGTGGGCCATTTATCAGGACATACTGGGCAGATTTGAACAGTTGACTGGGCAGATTGGAATAGTTGAGAGGTATGAATATGCATACCACTTTCTATCTGAGCAGTCTAGCACAATCTGTACAGTTGTTAAGTGCATATATGCATACAGCTATCTCTCTGAACATTTTAACAAACTGTGTGCAGTTGTGTGGAATGATTATGCATACAACTCACTGGTGCTCCTGGGATCCAAAGCCCTGCTGTGTGTGACAAAAGCATTACAGTTAAGATCACTGTACACTATGCTATCAGGCAATTGTTGTGAGGCTTTGCAACGTATTTAGTGTAATATGACTGACGTGTTTGCACTTCCAACATTGTTATACAGCACTTCATACACATTTTATCTGCATACCACAGTGTGGGTAACACTGCCTACTACAACAGTACTATTTAATAACTAGTACAACAACATATGACTGCAGAGTAAACAGAAGCAATGCAGGGGTTACACCTTTATTCGCAGCATATTACACAAATCTGTATATTGGTACAACACTTTCTGAGGCACTTACATTTATTTGTTATGACAGTACATGCAGGCTATTTACTAACTTGCCTTGCGACGCATCCTTTCCAGCCTAGCATCATAGGCTTGCTGGTTTGCAGCACACTCATCTGCAGCTGTCAGAGAAGTACAGTGATATTTAGCCATACCTATCCATAGTATACACAAGCTAGGCAATTATTAACTTCGTAGTGGAAGGAGTACTTACTCAGTTCTGGGGCATTCTGCATCTGCCTTGCTTCCTGGATCTACTGTTCCAGGACATCCCCCCTCTGCCATTGCAGGTCTGCATGGTGGTGCCTGACCTGCTCACCAGTCCGTGGGATACCTGTGGCACTAGTGAGGTCAAGGGTGAGACTGTCCCAGGCCTCCATTTTGTACTGTGAGCCCTGGCTCTGGCCCTGCAGTAGTCTCCTGTCATGGTGCTTTACCAGGAGCCATACCATGAATTTAGACTCCTGGATACCCCAGTGCTGCACTCTAAAGTGAGTGCCTTCTTCCACACTAGCCATTCTGCCTGCAGGGGGATGCTATAACCAGTTATGAATTGTATCCCCACCTCTTTGGTTTAAGTAGGGCCGGATTCCCACACTTTTCTGTAATTGGCCAGTTTCGAAAAGGCTTAGCTATGTCTTATTCATTACAGGTTATATATGTGCCTGGTATCCATCATTCATGTGTACATACACTCTATGGGGTCCTGGGGACTTCATAACTTTATTACAGTGACGCCTCAACTCTATGTTTACTGCAGTACTCCAATTCACATATTTATGGTCTGTGGCAGGTTATAGAACATTACACTGTACATAGATTCAGTTCACATGTTTGATTTGATTTCCCTGTAGTGAGGATTAGTTTGCTGATACCTCCTTTATATGTATTGCTATCATGGTGTAGTAGTTAACTACTGTGACTATGATGTACAGGGTCCTGAGTTCCATCCTTGCAGAGGCTGTTTTTTTTGTTGCTGGCCAGAACACGAGCTGTTGGGTACAGAGTGATTAAGGCACTTTAAAGCAGTTGTGAGTGGCTGTGCATGGGCTTGGATGGAACTAAGCAATGCTAACCTCTGGTTACAGTTTCTTACACTCAGCCTCTGCATTGCTTCACCAGTGTGATACTCGCATACTGGCAGCCAAACAGGCTTACACCCGTTTGCTCCCGCATTTGCAAATGCACTGCATTTGGTGTTTGCATCTGACACTCACACTCCTGAGTGGGGGTGAGGACTACAATAATACCTTGGGATGCCTTTTACTTTGGCTTACATGCCTACAGTGAGATGCTGTGACCATGTGTTCGTAGGTGTTGTGTAGTGGGGTATGCAATGACATATATGGTCATATCGTACTTAGCCATTTAAAATGGACTGTGCTGTGGTGGGACCCATATCTGGAATGGCTGCCCATTAGGTGTAACCATGCTGGCCAACTGTACAGAATCTGCGGCCTGTCCAGAGTTTGCTTCATACTATTGGTGTGTTCCTCATACAATCTGCACTTGTCTGGCAAATACCTGGGAACTGACACCATTAAATACAGACAAGTAATTTGGTTTAGGACCCCACATCCTTCAGCCGAGTAATGCTAATGCATACCTATTATTCTATCAGCTTTCTAAGGTTGTAAATGGAATATGTGCTTTCTGTACCTATTTGTTCCCCCAATGGTTTATGTTCTGTCCAGTGGTTTTGCTCTTAGGGGTTAAGAGGTATGGGCATAAGCTCTGCCCATTTCGGAATATTACTTATATCCCCAGGGCGGTCCTAATACAACTGTGCCAGCCAACACCTGCACGCTTAGGCCCATAATTGCATACCAATAGTTCCCCCACCTGCCCCTCCTCTACAGCACTCATCCTTACTGTGGGTGCAGGTGGGGTCTAACCACACCACTAAACACTGCCCACTCTCTACGTGTCAGAACACATGTCATACATTGTGTCGACCCATGGGTTATCAGGCTTCCACAACCTACTGGTTCAT